>NC_092093.1:24305795-24605795 GCF_045679555.1 Salvelinus alpinus | reverse complement strand
ACATCGTCTCGCAGCCGACTGAGCTACAATGATATCCGCAGGTATGCTACCCTCTAGCTTGGTTCAATAGCTATTGACGAGAGAGAACCGAATATTCAGCAAATATCCAGTATAAAACAAAATTTACCTCGGTCTAGGTAAATGGCATGGAAACAGATGGAAATAGTTCAGCATTGAGTATGGCCTACAGTAGCCTAAGTAATTCGATTATCTTAAACAGTTGTTGGCTATAAACCCAATCACTGACTAAATTGTTACTATTCATTTTATAATACCTTCCCAGATGAAATTGCCCCCCACTCGTTTGATGAACTTCAACCACAGGCTCTCTTGGCAAGGTTCTGCCAGATGCACGTCGGCGATCCAGAGGCAAGGTTCGCGCATGGACAAAACCACCTGCGTCCGTTTCATCAGAACCGCATTGTTTGGGTCCCAGTGACCCATCTCCGGACGGGACCCTAACACAAACACCTCTACGTCCGGGCACTCCGGAGTGAGAATGACGCCGAACCTGTATAACATCCCCCTAAATTAAAAGGTCACTACGAGATACAATATTGTCGCGGTTTAGTAGCCTACTGGTAAATTACTAGGCTAAATCGCGGCGCTTTCATAGCTCACTCCCTTTGCGATAAAGGCTGCACAGCAATGCCATTGCGTACAATAGTTTCCAACGTGTAGGCTATCTTTACTTGACATTACCACTGCGTTGAATTTTGGGCAGACTATCATATTCATTTGCCCTAAAAATAAACCTAGGTTGAAAAAACCCCAGCTGGGACTACCTACAGTGGCTGGGTGAGGACAATTTTCCTTGGTGCGCTGTGTCATGTAAAGGTGCATGCACCGCATACAGAACCAATCAGTCGATATAATCGATAACTATTATCAGAAATCACGAGATATGAATCAGACAGTGGGGCGCCGCTTGACACACTAGTTGGTCAGAAGGTTCAAATCAACGTTTCATATCGTACTTTACGAGTAAACAAAAAGCATCAACCACTGCTGTTTTACACCCCCGTATACGTTGGTGGCGGTAACGATCATTTTTATTGTGCTGCAACTAAAACGTGTAACTAAAACTAGAAGATCTTCTACATGATTTACAAAGCTAATGTAATGATTTAAATACATGTTTACCTCTGGATAGCCCGCAAATATGACCCATAGTAGGGGAGAATATTTATTGAGTGCAATTCGATCTGAATATATAATCAATTTAAAAGGATTTGCAATTTTGCATTAGCAGTCTTTTCGGCTTACCATGGCACGGTGTCATTTACCGTTTTCGGTGCTAAGCTGCGTCTAAATAATTTTGCTGCGTCTCCTGTCTGTCTCATGAATCTCCATACTTTTACCGATGTGAGCACTAGTTCACTTTCTTGCATGGATTTAAACTCTCCAGCCAATGCTTACACCATTCATATAACCAGGAACCAATATCCAAAGAGGGTACTTAGAAAGACAAATTTCATATGATATGCCTACATTTAAAATGCATATGGGGGATACTATGGGCAGAGCAAGATGTGATTGGGCCTACAATAACCCCAAAAGGTTGAGAACATCTGGACTAGGCAGGTATTAGATTGTACATTATAGCAATTCCAACTATAATCATCCATGAGCCAAGATGCCCAATATATTCCTGTCCCATGCTTGTTGAAGCCAAAAGATGTCATCACCTGTCTGGAGCCATTTCAGACTACTTAATGTCCATGCGAAGCACAACTTCCTACCCATAACTGCCTTTTAGATTCCCAATAAGAAAATAATTGCATTTAAGCAAAGTAACTCCACTAGTCATGCATTATGATACAGTTGATAAATATGTGTCATATGTATCAGATCATTTAAATGTAATTAATATTATATCTTAATTTAGAATGAATCAAACTTAGTTGTTATTGTCTTGTTTTTCTTTACAGATGCCATCTTTTAGAAGAAAAAGAGCCACGCTGGTTTACAGAGACCTGACTAGAGGCGTGATAGCGAGTACACCCCTGCCATCAACAGAGAAAGTTGCTCTGTTCAGTTCAACTTAATTTAACCAGGATAGTCTACTCAGTAACAATTGTCACTACTCTCTAGTCTAGGGAGTACTGGGAGAACAGAGCTGGTTCCTTCTGCAGCAGAAGTTGTGCCCAGCTGCAGTGATGCACCTCCTCCATCAGAAAAATCAATTAAAGGAAGGCAGCAATGTTGAGGGAGCTACTGTACATGCCTGCAGTGGAGCTGGAATGTCCTCCACCCAACTCCATTGTGTGTGTAGTTTTGGCGGAGGCTGAGCTACTGTATGGCCCTTGGGGATTGTGGCTCAGATAAATATTTCTGTGAGAACACACAGCACTCTTAACATTCTCCACTAGTTGGAGTTATGAATGGTAATGCATGTCAACAAACCTGTCAACTTCTTGCTTCCCAGTCAAAAATGTTGATCATGTACATACAGTTCAGTTTCTATAAAAGTTAGGGAAATGTGACAAAATCTGTTGTGCCAAGCACATAGTTGGTTTTGGGGTTTTCTAACAACTTCTGCAATTAAATATCCCCTTGATAGTGTAGTTTCAAATCTGCAGCTATTGTAGTCTGTTCTACAACAACTTTGTGTGTCTGTCTGTCTTAGTCAGGGCTTTTCATCCCATGTGTCCCGGTGGGCCTACGATTGGAGTGGGGGAGACAAGATGACCATGACTGTCACAGCCAGTACAACCGTCTTCTGACTGTTGTTGACGTTAGAGGTAGGCCTTATATCAAAATTGTAAACTAAGACATGTCTTGACGTTGTCCTCTTTGGGTACAGCGAGCACTATTCCCCCCTCCCTCTGCACCAGCCCTTTTCTATTCACCATCCCCCTACCTCTGTCTCCCACACCCAGGCTGCTGTGGTCAGAAGAGGTCGCAAATTCCTAGGGAAGATCCTGCCTCATGGCCAGACAGTATAGAGAGAGTGAGTTTTCATAGAGAGAACAAAGGAATTTCTTCCACCTCACAGAACTGGAGGTCCGAACAGTATTTATGTTCTGGAGAATGTATAAAAGATCGGTGAAGAATCCAGCTACGAACTGGTCCGTTTGGTACAATTTTGCGAAACTCATGAGACAATACGGCCACATTACCATAACGCTGTTTATACAATACATCTAATTGTTGTATAAAATGAATGAGTGAGGATGGAACTGTTTGTGAAATTGTGTAATGTGATTTTGGACTGTTTAATGAAGGAAACTCCAATTCCCTTTGGAGTTTAACTAAATCAGAGGACCACCCATGATCACAGTTATGGTCTGGCGTCATGGGACAGGCCCTTTTCTGCTCTTCCCGAATAAAACCCCCATCCGGGTTTTCTATCACCAGACCAGCTTACCTCGATAACGAGAGGGCCAAGGTTTCGAGGGGGCTAAGGGTTGAGACGAGACCAGTACCTCTATCATAGAGGTAAATAAGGTTTATGTAGATTTCTGAATCTGTTAACCATCCCATGTGGTTAAACTCTTAGACTATCGATACCGACAGAATAAGAACAAGTCTTTGATATTAATTACTAGTCTGCAGCTAGGAATTCGGTATCATTGAACGCGAAGACCGACAACCGCTGAAACATCTATTCTATAACGACATGAATGAATGTCACTCTGAACTATCCATTCTAACCACGACAGAGAGAGGGCGAACAAACTCTCCAACAGAAACAAACTTTTCAACAGAGATCCCGACGACACACTGAGCATAAATATATATATTGATTGCAATTATTCCCGAATGAGTGAGCGTTCATGTGCAAAGGATTAGCATTTCAATTGTTATAATTATCAACTTTGTAGTGTCTCTTATCTTTGGCGCCCTTATCAGTCCCTCTGTCTAACAAGCCGCCATGCCGGTTTAGCCCACTAGGGCACATCCCCCTACCATTTCTTTGTAACCATATCTACTTTGTTTGTGTTATGCATTTCTGTGAGTACTTAGTTAGCAAATAAATTATTTGAAGACAATTGATGACTCATAGTGAAGACTGGGTTCGTGCAGATAACCAACAATTTACGACGTTTTGAATGAGACTAACGTGAGGTAAAGAATAATTCATTAATCAGAAGACTAAGTGATCAGATATTAAAATACCTGAAAGTTATATTAGGAAAATTATAACTTTGTAATCTGAATATTTTCCTTGGTGCCCCGACTTCCTAGTTAATTACAGTTACATGATTAAGTAGTTTAATCACGTAATAATAATTACAGAGCATTTTTGATAAAGATTCATCTTCAGTTTAATGATGCCAAAGACAACAGACATCTGGCTCCTTTAACATCTTGCAAACTGTATCAGAGCATCAAGTGTAGCAGCACCATGCTCAGAGACAGTTTCTCCCTCCAAGCCATAAGACTGTTGATGAAAACTGAACTGAATCTTTGCTGCTTTGGCACCTACTGCACTGTACTTAATATCCAGTAGTTATCTACTTCATGAAGCTGGTTGAGAGAATGCCAAGAGTGTGCAAAGCTGTCATCAAGGCAAAAGGTGGCTACTTTGAAGAATCTCCAATATAAAATATATTTAGATTTGTTTAACACTTTTTTTTGGTTACTACATGATTCCATATGTGTTATTTCATAGTTTTGATGTCTTCACTATTATTCTACAATGTAGAAAATAGTAAAAATAAAGAGAAACCCTTCAATGAGTAGGGTTGTTCAAACTTTTGACTAGTACTGTATCTTAATTCAGTGTTATATATGGATCAGTATTCATATCACAGACTTCATATGAGAAGTGGACCATAATCAGCTAAGAAATCACAAAGGCATAATACAAGATTACACACAAGGCAAGCCCTGTGGCAGATGATACTGACTTCACATTATTCACATCCAGTCATAGATGCAATAAGGCATGTTTCAGTATAAGCTTTGTGCCCTTAGCCATTAACACACTAAAAACCTACTCCACTGATTATTGTTAGGACTTCCCAAACCAGAAACCGTGGATTGACGGCAGCATTCGCGTGAAACTGAAAGCGCGAACCACTGCTTTTAACCAGGGCAAGGTGACCGGAAGCATGACCGAATACAAACAGTGTAGCTATTCTCTCCGCAAGGCAATCAAACAGGCTAAGTCCCAGTACAGAGACAAAATCGAGCAGCAATTCAACAGCTCAGACACAAGAGGTATGTGGCAGGGTCTACAGTCAATCACGGATTACAAAAAGAAAACCAGCCCCGTCGCGGACCAGGATGTCTTGCTCCCAGACAGGCTAAACAACTTTTTTGCCCGCTTTGAGGACAATACAGTGCCACTGACACGGCCCCCTACCAAAACCTGCGGGCTCTCCTTCACTGCAGCCGAGGTGAGTAAAACATTTAAACGTGTTAACCCTCGCAAGGCTGCAGGCCCAGACGGCATTCCCAGCCGCGTCCTCAGAGCATGCGCAGACCAGCTGGCTGGTGTGTTTACGGACATATTCAATCAATCCTTATCCCAGTCTGCTGTTCCCACATGCTTCAAGAGGGCCACCATTGTTCCTGTTCCCAAGAAAGCTAAGGTAACTGAGCTAAACGACTACCGCCCCGTAGCACTCACTTCCGTCATCATGAAGTGCTTTGAGAGACTAGTCAAGGACCATATCACCTCCACCCTACCGGACACCCTAGACCCACTCCAATTTGCTTACCGACCCAATAGGTCCACAGACGACGCAATCGCAACCACACTGCACACTGCCCTAACCCATCTGGACAAGAGGAATACCCATGTGAGAATGCTGTTCATCGATTACAGCTCAGCATTTAACACCATAGTACCCTCCAAACTCGTCATCAAGCTCGAGACCCTGGGTCTCGACCCCGCCCTGTGCAACTGGGTCCTGGACTTCCTGACGGGCCGCCCCCAGGTGGTGAGGGTAGGTAACAACATCTCCACCCCGCTGATCCTCAACACTGGGGCCCCACAAGGGTGCGTTCTGAGCCCTCTCCTGTACTCCCTGTTCACCCACGACTGCGTGGCCATGCACGCCTCCAACTCAATCATCAAGTTTGCGGATGACACTACAGTGGTAGGCTTGATTACCAACAACGACGAGACGGCCTACAGGGAGGAGGTGAGGGCCCTCGGAGTGTGGTGTCAGGAAAATAACCTCACACTCAACGTCAACAAAACAAAGGAGATGATTGTGGACTTCAGGAAACAGCAGAGGGAGCACCCCCCTATCCACATCGACGGGTCAGTAGTGGAGAAGGTGGAAAGTTTTAAGTTCCTCGGTGTACACATCACGGACAAACTGAATTGGTCCACCCACACAGACAGCGTTGTGAAGAAGGCGCAGCAGCGCCTC
Organism: Salvelinus alpinus; assembly: GCF_045679555.1. Lineage (NCBI taxonomy): Eukaryota > Metazoa > Chordata > Actinopteri > Salmoniformes > Salmonidae > Salvelinus > Salvelinus alpinus. The sequence continues at coordinate 24,599,463 of NC_092093.1, read as the reverse complement.
TTCAACCTCAGGAGGCTGAAGAAATTCGGCTTGTCACCAAAAGCACTCACAAACTTCTACAGATGCACAATCGAGAGCATCCTGTCGGGCTGTATCACCGCCTGGTACGGCAACTGCTCCGCCCACAACCGTAAGGCTCTCCAGAGGGTAGTGAGGTCTGCAGAACGCATCACCAGGGGCAAACTACCTGCCCTCCAGGACACCTACACCACCCGATGTCACAGGAAGGCCATAAAGATCATCAAGGACAACAACCACCCAAGCCACTGCCTGTTCACCCCGCTATCATCCAGAAGGCGAGGTCAGTACAGGTGCATCAAAGCAGGGACCGAGAGACTGAAAAACAGCTTCTATCTCAAGGCCATCAGACTGTTAAACAGCCACCACTAACATTTAGCGGCCGCTGCCAACATACTGACTCAACTCCAGCCACTTTAAAAATGGGAATTGATGGAAATTATGTAAAAATGTACCACTAGCCACTTTAAACAATGCCACTTAATATAATGTTTACATACCCTACATTACCCATCTCATATGTATATACTGTACTCTATATCATCTACTGCATCTTGCCATCTTTATGTAATACATGTACCACTAGCCACTTTAAACTATGCCACTTTATGTTTACATACCCTACAGTACTCATCTCATATGTATATACCGTACTCTATACCATCTACTGCATCTGCCATGCCGTTCTGTACCACCACTCATTCATATATCTTTATGTACATATTCTTTATCCCTTTACACTTGTGTGTGTGTGTAAGGTAGTAGTTGTGGAATTGTTAGGTTAGATTACTTGTTGGTTATTACTGCATTGTCGGAACTAGAAGCACAAGCATTTCGCTACACTCGCATTAACATCTGCTAACCATGTGTATGTGACTAATAAAATTTGATTTGATTTGATTTGATTTGACTTACTAGTGAGGTAGTTTCCATGATATGTTGGCTGATGTGGTACACTATTGTTCTGTTACTGTGTTGTTATTGACATGGTGATTTTGCTTCTTTTGGTAAATAACCTTGTAACAATGGGCTGTAAAATCAGAACATTGAACAAACAGAAATTTGACCTGGTGACATGGTGCTGATATACAGTATATAGATGATAAGAACATTATAACAATATTACAAGGGCGTATGTATTCAAGTATGTTGTACTGGAGTAGGGTGATGTTCAACTTGTGAGTTGCACCAAAGAGCTAGAGAAGGAGCTTGAAAATCAAATCAAATTTTATTGGTCACATACACCTGGTTAGCAGATGTTAATGCGAGGGTAGCGAAATGCTTGTGCTTCTAGTTCCGACCATGCAGTAATATCTAAGTGAGTACAATGCAGATGGCTATATTTTGCCACCCTGCTCCCCAGCTCTACCCTCACATTTTTGACAATGGATGTTGCCTTTAACGGAATGTAGATATGAAGCCACAATTTTACTCCTCAAAGACATGCGAGATCCATCGCACCACCTTTACGACCTCCCTCCACTCAGAGAGCACTGACAGTTCACAGCTTCTCAGTTCCACCTGCTATAGGACAAAGTCATTCCAACCATTTCCTATATTCTGCTATCAGACTATACTGGTAGAGATACATTTAACTTCTACATGATTCTATGATATATTCAAATCAAATGTTATTGTTTGCATACACATATTTAGCAGATGTTATTGCAGGTGTAGTGAAATGTTTGTTTTCCTAGCTCCAACAGTGCAGTAGTATCTGACCATTCACAACAATACACACAAATATCTAATTAAAATTATGGAATTAAGAAATATTAGGACGAGCAATGTCAGAGAGGCATTGACTAAAATACAGTAGAATTGAATACAGTATATACATATGAAATTAGTAAAACAGTATTAAAGAGACCAGTGTTCCATGTCTATGTAACATAGGGTAGCAGCCTCTAAGGTGCAGGGTTGAGTAACCGTGTGGTAGACGTCTACCGACAGTGACTAAGTTCAGGGCAGGGTACTGGGTGGAGGCCGGCTAGTGATGGCTATATAACAGTCTGATGGCCTTGAGATGGAAGCTGTTTTTCAGTCTTTCGGTCCCAGCTTTGATGCACCTGTACTGACCTTGCCTTCTGGATGATAGGGGGTGAACAGGCCATGGCTCGGGTGGTTGATGTCCTTGATGATCTTTTTGGCCTTCATATGACATTGGGTGCTGTCGGTGTCCTGGAGGGCAGGCAGTGTGCTCCGAGTGATGCGTTGGGCAGTTGCGGGCGGTGCAGTTGCTGTACCAGGCACTGATAAAGCCCGACAGGATGCTCTCAATGGTGCATCTGAAAAAGTTTGAGAGAGTCTTAGGGGCCAAGCCAAATTTCTTCAGCCTCCTGAGGTTGAAGATGCTCTGTTGTGCATTCTTCACCACGTCATCTGTGTGGGTGGACCATTTCAGATTTTCACTGAGGTGTACGCCTTGGAACTTGAAGCTTTTCACCTTCTCCACTGCGGTCTCGTCTGTGGATGGGAGCGTGCTCCCTCTGCTGTCTCCTGAAGTCCACGATTAGCTCTTTTGTTTTGTTGACGGAAAAGTTATTTTCCTGGCACAGCTGTATAATGTTAGTTTTTTTCATGTTGCTGTTCTATATTGTTTTGTCTCTTGCAATTCAAGAGTCTATGCAATTCATAATGTGCCTTAAAATGTTCTACTTATCTACTAATAAATTCAAACTTTGTGGGAGTTTTTGCCTATCATGCTATACCAAAAGTAATTACCACCAACTCTGTTTGGCAATAAAGTCTTGCTGCGACCAGTGTAACAGACAAATCTAAAGACACTACACACAGACGAGATGGGAGACCACAACCAGTCCGTCACATCATTCCTTTTTATCTTTCATGTGAGCAGTGGCAGTCTGTCTGAATTCATAAAGTTCAATCTGGGTCGGTCAACGACCAATGCGGGAGACTGCTCTCTACACAAAAACAAAACTGAAAGTATAGAAGTGCAAATGAGCCGTCGTGGGGCAGTGTGTCCACAAAAGCCTGGGACTTGGTTGGAGGCAGTACAGGGTTGTATTCACTAAGCACTAAACAGAATGAAAACAGACTGAAACTGCAAGGGACTACCTGAACTTGTCCTATATGTTTTTAGTTTTCCATTGCAAAAGGGAGTTTTGCTACGGTCCACACCAATAAATACAACCTAGTACTTACATCATTTATTTTTGATTTTACCTTTATTTAACTAGGCAAGTCAGTTAAGAACAAATTCTTATTTTCAATGACGCCTAGGAACAGTGGGTTAACTGCCTTGTTCAGGGGCAGAACGACAGATTTTTACCTTGTCAGCTCGGGGATTCGATCTTGCGGTTACAAGTCCAACGCTCTAACCACTAGGTTACCTGCCGCCCCATAAGTTACAATAGAGCTACCTAACCCTCTTCATGGAGATCTACCATCCTGTGGGTATTCAGTCCAACCCTAACCTAACATACCTGATTCAGCTAGTCTAGGGTCATGTTCCAGGCCCTGACCAAATTGCAGATAATGCATTGCATCAATCAATAGTTACATAGTACATCATTTGCATGCCACGTCATCGACTGCGCAGTCAAGCATTAGATTGCTATACCGCTATATCATATGGGTGGCATTCCTGCCAGACTACATTTCAGACACCTGCCAGATCTCGCAAAGCTTGGATAGGTGTTTATTTTACCTTTATTTAACTAGACAAGTGAGTTAAGAACAAATTCTTATTTACAATGACGGTCTACCAAAAGGCAAACTACGGGGACGGGTGCTGGGATTAAAAATAAAAATATAGGACAAAACACACAACACATCACATAACATATCAGCTAACCACATCATATGATATAGTGATGTAATGCCCGATAGTCAATGACGTGGCGCACAACAATTGGTTGATGCAATGCAACGTCTTCAATGTAATCAGGCAGGAACAGTGATGCCAATTTAGCAACTTTTCAGACTACCCTGGCAACTTTTTTTTCAAACAGCACCTAGCAACACATTTAGCTACTTTTAAAAATGTATTTGGAACTTTTAGCAACTTTTGAAAAGTGACTCAAATGCTAAAATGCACGCATTTTCCCTCTAAATGACACAAAAACGATTTTCTCTGTCACACATTCAGTAACAACACACGTGCCTGGCTGCAAAAGTGCATTGTGAGTGACGTCAGCAGCAGGTGCTCAGCTCTTACACAGGCAGCAGCAGGCTTATATCCAAATGTATTGATAGTGAGTGTGTTACTACAAATATCTGTACTACTCCCCTCACAGACCATAGGGCCATTTACATTGGTATCAAAATATTTACCCCTGATACTAACCTTGGCAGAGCATCTTACTGGAAGCTAAATAGCTCATTATTAAATAATGATATAGTTAAATTTGAGGTTAAAGATCTGCTCTCACACTTTTGGGAAAGGGCTTGTGAAGAAAAATCGTATTGCAAGAACTGGGAGCTCTTTAAATTTGAGGTAGTAATCTTGCTAAGACCAGAAGAGCTGAGGAGGAAAAGGTGATCATTAAGATAACTTCCCTTTCTCAGAGGTCCCCAGCCGGCCTCTCGGGGGAGGAGAAGATGGAACAAATTGAGTTACAAAATAAACTGGATAATATACACTGCTCAAAAAAATAAAGGGAACACTTAAACAACACAATGTAACTCCAAGTCAATCACACTTCTGTGAAATCAAACTGTCCACTTAGGAAGCAACACTGATTGACAATAAATTTCACATGCTGTTGTGCAAATGGAATAGACAACAGGTGGAAATTATAGGCAATTAGCAAGACACCCCCAATAAAGGAGTGGTTCTGCAGGTGGTGACCACAGACCACTTCTAAGTTCCTATGCTTCCTGGCTGATGTTTTGGTCAATTTTGAATGCTGGCGGTGCTTTCACTCTAGTGGTAGCATGAGACGGAGTCTACAACCCACACAAGTGGCTCAGGTAGTGCAGCTCATCCAGGATGGCACATCAATGCGAGCTGTGGCAAGAAGGTTTGCTGTGTCTGTCAGCGTAGTGTCCAGAGCATGGAGGCGCTACCAGGAGACAGGCCAGTACATCAGGAGACGTGGAGGAGGCCGTAGGAGGGCAACAATCCAGCAGCAGGACCGCTACCTCCGCCTTTGTGCAAGGAGGAGCAGGAGGAGCACTGCCAGAGCCCTGCAAAATGACCTCCAGCAGGCCACAAATGTGCATGTGTCTGCTCAAACGGTCAGAAACAGACTCCATGAGGGTGGTATGAGGGCCCGACGTCCACAGGTGGGGGTTGTGCTTACAGCCCAACACCGTGCAGGACGTTTGGCATTTGCCAGAGAACACCAAGATTGGCAAATTCGCCACTGACGCCCTGTGCTCTTCACAGATGAAAGCAGGTTCACACTGAGCACATGTGACAGACGTGACAGAGTCTGGAGACGCCGTGGAGAACCTTCTGCTGCCTGCAACATCCTCCAGCATGACCGGTTTGGCGGTGGGTCAGTCATGGTGTGGGGTGGCATTTCTTTGGGGGGCCGCACAGCCCTCCATGTGCTCGCCAGAGGTAGCCTGACTGCCATTAGGTACCGAGATGAGATCCTCAGACCCCTTGTGAGACCATATGCTGGTGCGGTTGGCCCTGGGTTTCTCCTAATGCAAGACAATGCTAGACCTCATGTGGCTGGAGTGTGTCAGCAGTTCCTGCAAGAGGAAGGCATTGATGCTATGGACTGGCCCGCCCGTTCCCCAGACCTGAATCCAATTGAGCACATCTGGGACATCATGTCTCGCTCCATCCACCAACGCCACATTGCACCACAGACTGTCCAGGAGTTGGCGGATGTTTTAGTCCAGGTCTGGGAGGAGATCCCTCAGGAGACCATCCGCCACCTCATCAGGAGCATGCCCAGGCGTTGTAGGGAGGTCATACAGGCACGTGGAGGTCACACACACTACTGAGCCTCATTTTGACTTGTTTTAAGGACATTACATCAAAGTTGGATCAGCCTGTAGTGTGGTTTTCCAGATTTGTGACTCCAAATCCAGACCTCCATGGGTTGATAAATTTGATTTCCATTGATAATTTTTGTGTGATTTTGTTGTCAGCACATTCAACTATGTAAAGAAAAAAGTATTTAATAAGAATATTTCATTCATTCAGATCTAGGATGTCAGGGTTGTGTGCAGAGATGTAGCGGAGTCAATCGCAGGACACAAGTGTTGAGCAAAATTAACGGCGTTTACTAAAAATTTAAGCAAAAATTCCACAATGGGAATATAATAAACACACAAGCACAAACAACAACCACTAACGAAATAAACAATCACGGACAGAACAGAAATGAATGCCAGAGGGTTAAATAGGGAACATGATAGGGGAATTGAAACCAGGTGTGTGTAATACAGACAAAACAAAACGAAACAGAAAAATGGATCGGTAGTGACTAGAAAGCCGGTGACGTCGACCGCCGAACACCACCCGAACAAGGAGAAGGGCCGACTTCGGCGGAAGTCGTGACATAGGATGTGTTATTTTAGTGTTCCCTTCATTTTTTTGAGCAGTGTATATAGATTAAAAGCAGAAGGAGCCTTTACTAGATCTAGGAAAAAATTGATTGAGGAGGGAGAACAGAATTCATCCTATTTCTTTAGACTTGAGAAATGTCATTCTAAAAATAACACTATCCATAAATTAAACATTGATGGTGTTATTACAGATGACCAAAAATTAATCGCTAAATACTGTAGCAATTTTTACAGAAAATTGTATAGCTCTACGTACTGTCAGGAATCCACAGATATGTTTTTTAAGTCACTGAATAATGTTCACTCTATCAGTGATATAGAATCTAAACAGTGTGATGAACCCATCAAAGTTGAAGAGATTATAGAGTCTATCAAACATCTAAAGAACAATAAATCACCAGGTGTTGATGGAATTACATCAGAATTTTACAAATTATTTTCTGAACAAGTAGCTCCCTTCCTATTTGAAGTCTTTTTAGAGAGTATTAAAAACAATGTTCTCCCTCCTACAATGAGTCAGGGGTTAATAACACTGATACCTAAGCCTAAAAAAGAAGTGCTGCTCATTGATAACTGCCGTCCAATTTGTCTTCTTAATAATGACTATAAGATATTAGCCTTACTACTTGCAAAAATAATTAAAGAAGTTCTGGATGCAATCATTGATGAAACACAGTCTGGCTTCATGAGGAACAGACATATTTCTAACTATGTCAGACTAGTATTAGACATACTTGACTACTCAGACCTAATAACTGAGGATAGCTTCATATTATTTTTGGATTTTTATAAAGCATTTGACACAGTAGAGCATCAGTTTCTCTTCCACTCCCTTGAGAGACTTGGCTTTGGGGATTTTTTCTGTAAGGCTATTAAGACTCTCTATGCAAAAGACTCTCTATGTAAACTCTCTATCAAATTGAAATATGGCACCTCACCTAGATTTGAGTTAAAGAGAGGAATTAGGCAAGGTTGTCCTATCTCCTCGTACCTGTTTTTATTAATCACCCAACTTCTTGCAAATTCTTTAAATAGTAGTCCTGTACAAGGTATTTCCATAGCTGGTAAATAAATTATTATAAGCCAGCTGGCTGATGATACTACACTTTTTCTGAAAGACGCTAACCAAATTCCCATATCGATCAATGTGATGCAATCCTTTTCCAAAGCGTCTGGTCTATATCTTCACATTAATAAATGTGAACTCATAGCTGTCAAAGATTGTGTGACACCTTCATATTATGGTATTCCAGTAAAAGAAGAACTTACATATTTAGGCATAACCATTACAAAGGATCAGAAGTCTAGAGGCTTACAAAATTTTAACCCTCTTATTAAAAATACCCAGAAGAAGCTAAATCAATAGCTACAGAGGGACTTATCTTTAAAAGGTAGAGTCCTAATAACCAAGGCCGAAGGTATCTCTAGACTAACATATGGCGCTCTATCTTTATATCTTGACAGTAAAATAAGCAAGGAGATAGACCAGATGCTTTTCAACTTTCTTTGGAGAAACCGTACCCATTACATTAGGAAAACTGTTGTAATGAACACTTATGAGAATGCTGGACTGAATTTTCTGGACTTTACTACTTTAAATAATACTTTTAAGATCAATTGGATAAAACAATTCCTAAGAAGACCCACTTCTATCTGGAATTTTATTCCTCATCATGTCTTCTCTACTTTTGGTGGCCTTAACTTAATGTTGTTTTGCAATTATAATATTGACAAAATTCCAGTGAAACTTTCTGCTTTTCATCGGCAGGTTTTCTTGTCATGGTCCTTAATTTATAAACACAATTTTTCTCCACACAGATATTATATATGGAATAATCGGGATTTTTGTATAAAAATACTATTTGTTTTTAGAATATTGGTTCCGAAATAATATCCTATTGGTGAGCCAACTGGTTAATGCAGAGGGTCTTTTACTCAGTTATAAGGAATTCTTATCACTTTACAAGGTCCCTGTAACACCTAAAGATTGTGCAATTGTTTTAGATGCCATTCCCTCAGGTGTTGCTCTGTTATTCAGGATCGTGTCAAGACCTGAGCCTCAGAGCCTACCTTCTATTGACCCTGTGTACTCATCAGTAGGAAATATTTGTTTCTCTTTTGGTCCATTCAACAACAGAGCGATACGAACCTTGTTTCAGCAGAATGTTGCATCTATACCTTATGTCATGCCTTATTGGAATGGATTTATTGATAATATCTGTTGGAAAAAAGTTTGGATGTTGCCACACACATACCTACTTGTTAACAAAATTAAGGAAGTTTCCTTTAAAATTATTCATAAATACTATCCTGCCAACCACTATATGAAGAAGTTTAAGGAAAACATCAACTCAAATTGCTCCTTTTGTAATGACCACCCAGAAACAGTGTTGCATATTTTTTGGCATTGTATTCATGTAAGAGAACTGTGGCAAGACATCAGTAGATTTATAATTGAACACATTTATGAAGATTTTACACTATTGTTGTCACGACTTCCGCCGAAGTTGGCTCCCCTGCCTGTTGGGGCGGTGCTCGGCGGTCGTCGTCACCGGCCTACTAGCCGCCACGATCCCTTTTTCGTTTGTCTGTTTGTTTTGTCTTATTAGTTTCACCTGTGTCCTGTTGTATGTGCTTAATGAGCTTCCGTATTTTAAGGACGTGTACCCGCCCTTGTTTTGTGTGGGATTGTCTTTTGTTACGTGTGTGTGCGCGTTTAGGTAGAGGTGGTTATTTTCAGGACTTGACACCCTGTGTTTTGGGTAGTCATATTTTCTTTACGCGCCCTGTGTTGTTTGAGGCTTGTCTATTTTGTGCCATATTAAAGAGCACTTTTTCCCAGTGGAACTCTCTGCGCCTGATTCCTTCCTCACCCACCTAGTCCCGCGTGACAATTGTGGAGTACTGCTTACTGCTTGGATTCTTTACATGCGATAGAAATAAGCTGAAACATTTTTATGTAATTAATTTCATTATTCTTTTGGCCAAATTTCATATACACAAATGTAAATTTACAAACAAAAAAACAAATTTCTTACCCTACAAAAAGAAATTGAACTGTATTTTAAGACAGTTAAATACTCTACTAACAAAAAAGCTGTTAGAATTGTAAGTGTATGTATGTCCCTTAAGGTGCTTGTGTAATTGTAATGTGATATTGTACCCCCTAGCTCGATTGTCCATTGTATATAATCTATATATACACTTGTGTTCCCTCATGTACTTTCTGTATTGATTTGATGTTAATAAAAAAAATACACAAAAAATAGGCAGCAGCAGGCCAGCAGAAATTTCAGCAAATTGCAAATCATTGTTGGCTGACTGCAGCAGCAGTAGTACGGATTCGACGAGCCAAACCCAATGAATATACTGTAGTTGGTCACGAATGTTTGATCTTGAACAAAACTTACAAAATAAATCAACATGAGTCAATCAAAATTGTACAGCCAGGAGTACAGAAAAGAGTGGGAGTCTGTACCTGGACAAATCATATTTTTTGCCGAGATGGCCAGTCACTTTGAGTAACATTATTGTGTATTCTACGTAATGACGCAGTTTTACGTTATCGTAATGACATCACAACGTTATTTAGCAACTTTTAGCAACAAATCAGCCTGCCTCTAGCAACTTACCCTGAAAATGAGTTGGCAACACTGGGCAGGAACACCACCGGTATGTGGTTAGTTGAAATGTTCAACACTAGCCTTGCGTGGCCATCCTTCAAAATCTTGTCTCGTTGAATTGTGTTGGAAGTCTGGAGAAATCCAGTATAGGATTCTGGGTTTGAATGAGAGTGTAGGTTTTTGTTCAAACCTTTATCTAGCGCACCTAACTAACTGGTTGATAAACTGAATCACGTTAGTTGCTACTGGGTTTGGAGCAAAAACCTACAGGATGGTAGTTCTCCAGGAACAGAGTTGGTCAGCCCTGCAATAGTGATTTGGGATTTGTAAAAAATAAAATTAGAGGCCAATAAATCATCAAATAATCAGAACGATTTATGATATGTTATGTTACATTTTCAAGCGTTGTAATACACGCATAAATTAAGAAGCAATCTGCAACGCGCCCGCAGCCTAGCAATGAATGCACCCATGTTGAACTGCAACGCGCTGGAGGGCTAGCAATGTCAGTCAAGATAGCCAGCTGGGCCACGAGTTGCCGGATCTCATTCAGAGGTGACATGTTTTTATTAATTTAGGAGCTGCAAATGCAATGCTCACTTATTTATCTATTACCGTTTTGCTTCCATTGGCGGCCAAGCTGGAAATATGATCTCGCGTTATTGTGTCAGTCAATACAGTACATCTACACCACGTTATGAAACGTTGATTTGAACCTGGCGTGATTTCTGATAATAGTTCTAGATTATATCGAATGATTGCAATTTTATGGGGTGCAAGCTCAGCCATCCACACAACGGTCGCGCGTGCAATTAATTATTGAACTGGGAACATTTTCACGCTGTGAGAAAAGTTACAACATGACGTCATAATCACAACACAGTCATTTGGATGGGAACTATTTCACACTGGGAATATTTTTGCAAGATACAACAGGCACACCTGGGTGTGTTAAGAACTGCAACACTGCTGTGTTTTCACACTCGTAACAGTTTCCTATGTGTATCAAGAATGTTCCACCAACCAAAGGACACCCAGCCAACTTGACACAACTGTGGGAAGCATTGGAGTCAACATGGACCAGCATCCCTGTGGAACTCTTGACACCTTGCAGAGTCCATGCCCCAACGAATTGATTCTGTTCTGAGGGCAAAAGGGGGTGCAACTCAATATTAGGAAGGTGTTCCTAATGTTTTGTACACTCAGTGTGTATATATATAAAATAATTAACCTACTTGTATTACATTAGCTTCCATTTTCAATAGGCTACAGTCCTTAAAGGTATAGTTCACCCAAATTACAAAAATGACACTTTGGTTTCCTTACCCTGTAAGCAGTTATGACACTAAAACAAACATGCTTTGTTTTAGTTCCCCTGAAACTGTTTGTGGCACAAATTTAATTCAAGTCATGGGACCGATGTTAGCATTTTTTACACATGTCTAAATCATCCGAAAGTATCTCAAATGAATTGTGAAGCTCAACAAAGTCACTGTTTTGAACATGATGTGTGAAAAATGCTCATTTCGGTCCCATGACTTGAATGGGATTTGTTCCATTAGCATGTGGAAACACGTACTGCCAAGGACACTAAACTAGAGCATGGACATCTGTCATAACTTGTCCATAGACTGCTAACAGGGTAAGGAAACCTATCCCTAAGGACCATAGCCTACTGTAGTGTGCTTGTCCTCTTGCTCAGTTGTGCTCCGGGGCCTCTAACTCCTCTTTCTATTCTGGTTAGAGCCCGTTTGAAATTCAGTTTCTTGGCAATTTCTCGCATGGAATAGCCTTCATTTCTCAGAACAAGAATAGACTGACGAGTTTCAGAAGAAAGGTCTTTGTTTCTGGCCATTTTGAGCCTGTAATCGAACCCACAAATGCTGATGCTCCAAATACTCAACTAGTCTAAAGAAGGACAGTTTTATTGCTTATTTAATCAGGACAACAGTTTCAGCTGTGCTAACATAATTGCAAAAGGGTTTTCTAATGATCAATTAGCCTTCTACAATTATACATTTGGATTAGCTAACACAACGTGCCTTTGGGACACATGAGTGATGGTTGCTGATAATGGCCTCTGTACGCCTATGTAGATATTCCATATAAAATCTGCCGTTTCCAGCTACACTAGTCATTTACAACATTAAACATTTCTACACTGTATTTCTGATCAATGTGATGTTATTTTAATGGACAGTTTTTTTGCATTTCTTTCAAAAACAAGGACATTTCTAAGTGACCCCAAACTTTTGAACGGTAATGTAATTGTTTCATGATGCTTGCACAAGCCCCTGTTCAGGATTTACCCACCAGCATTAAGTGACAACAGCAGGCTAGTAAAGGAAACTGAACACCATTATTTAAAGCATTCTCTAACACAACTCACTTGCCCAGACAAGAAGAAGTTGTTTCTGCAAGACCTAAAACTCTTGGAAATACTGGAATAGGGGAAGGACACATCCCCAAAGGAATTTGGCTGTACCCATCATTACATGCTGTATTGGTGATGAGCTCAATACGCATTGTTTTTCTGTTCTGGTCTTGGTGATATGCTACATTCTGGATTTAAAAATAGATGGATTGTTGATTGTTTGTACATTATCAACATTTGCACACAAAATCCGCTGATTCTAACCGAGGAAACAGTTAGACCAATGCGGTCCGCTGGTTCTAACTGAGGAACCTGTTTGACCAAGGCAATCCGTTGGTTCTAACCGAGGAACCTGATAGACCAATGCGGTCCGCTGGTTCTAACCGAGGAACCTGTTAGACCAACCTGTTAGACCAAGGCGATCCGCTGGTTATAACCGAGGAACCTGTTAGACCAAGGTGAGGGGGCAGCCCTTAAAATACAGTACAAGTAACCGGTGAGACAAAGTCCATACAGAGAGCGAGAGAGAGAGACTCCATAATCTCCATTCATTGATAAGGTATGCTGACTTTAAAATATTGCATATTGCTAAAAGCTTGTATGTAGAACCATACCATAGGCCAGTGGTTCTCAAACTTCTCCTGAGGACCCACAGCCGTCCCATGTATTTGATCTACTCCAGAGCTAACACATCTGATTAAAATTGTCAACTTATTATCAAGTCCTTGACTAAGTGAATCAGGTGAGGTAGTTCAGGGCTACAATAAAATTGTGAAACGTCTGGGGGTTCCGAGAACGTCTTCATTTGGATATTATCTAGAAAACAATGCTTGTGGTATACTCTATAACAAAAATCACAAATTCCAGTATCTCAGAAAATATTGTAATGATTATATTGTTTGGCAAAAAGTGTTTATTGCATTGAACAATAGAACCTCTTTGTCTGTGTTAAGTATTTTTTTGGCCTTTTCCAGTTTTCCTGTTGGCTCACCATGGTTGAATACAAAGTAAAGGTGACTACAGGGGACGGTCTATTCTCTGGCTCATCTGACTACATTTATGTCACACTGATTGGAACAGAGGGGGAAAGTGAGCGCACTAACCTTGACAACTATGGCCTAGATTTCATGACTGGGATGGTAAGTTACCAGTGAGCAATGAGGGGAAATGCTTAAAGCTGCAATATGTAACTTTTTGCCAACCTGACCAAATTCACATAAAAATGTGAGTTATAAATCTGTCATTCTCATTGAAAGCAAGTCTAAGAAGCGGTAGATCTGTTCTATGTGTTATAAATCTGTCATTCTCATTGAAAGCAAGTCTAAGAAGCGGTAGTAGATCTGTTCCATATGTTCTATTTCTATGCTTCCCGTTCTTAAGTTTAGTTTTAGCCTCTTACTTTGTGTTGTACACCAGCTTAAAAAGGCTGAAAATACTATATTTTTGGTTATTGAAAATATATTTCACCACGGTTTAGACAGTACAATGATTCTCTACATTATCTATGTTTATTTTTTCACATAAACTTAAATTAGGTGAATTATTAGAATTTTAGCAACCAGGAAATGGATAGCAATTTATGCGTAGTGCACCTTTAATATAGTTAATGAATAAATATTTTATAATAAAGTATCAATTAATTGATTAATAATAATGTATCCCCTCAAAACAAAATGTTATATATATATATATATATATATATATATTACAGTACCAGTCAAAAGTTTGGACACCTTCTTTAATGCCAAGAGTGTGCAAAGCTGTCATCAAGGCAAAAGGTGGCTACTTTGAAGAATCTCAAATATAAAATATATTTTGATTTCTTTAATACTTTCTTGCTAACTGCATGAATCCATATGTGTTATTTCATAGTTTTGTTGTCTTCAGTATTATTCTACAATGTAGAAAATATGTAAAAATAAAGAGAAACCTTTGAATGAGTAGGTGTGTCCAAAGTTTGTCTGGTACTGTATATACAGTGCATTCTGAAAGTATTCAGACCCCGTCACGTTTTCCACATTTTATTACGTTACAGCCTTATTCGAAAATAGATTTTTTTAAATGATGATTAAGTGAAAATGATGATGAAGTGAAAACAGTTTTTTAGACATTTTTGCAAATACCTTATTTACATAAGTATTCAGACACTTTACTTAATACTTTGTTGAAGCACCTTTGTCTCGCACCTTTGTCTCGAGCCTCGAGTCTTATTGTGTATGATGCTACAAGCTTGGCACACCTGTATTTGGGGAGTTTCTCCCCTTCTTTTCTGCAAATCCTCTCAAGCTGGGGCAGCAGGTTAGAGCGTTGGACTAGTAACTGAAAGGTTGCAAGATCAAATCCCCAAGCTGACAAGCTAAATATCTGTCGTTCTGCCCCTGAACAAGGCAGTTAACCCACTGTTCCTAGGCTGTCATTGAAAATAAGAATTTGTTCTTAACTGACTTGCCTAGTTAAATAAAGGTAAAATAAAAATAAATTTAAAAAAGCTCTGTCAGGTTGGATGGGTAGCGTCGCTGCACAGCTATTTTAAGGTCTCTCCAGAGATGTTCGATCGGGTTCAAGTCCGGGCTCTGGCTGGGCAACTCAAGGACATTCAGAGACTTGTCCCGAAGCCACTCATGCGTTTTCTTGGCTGTGTCCTTAGGGTCGTTGTCCTGTTGGAAGGTGAACCATTGCACCAGTCTAAGGTCCTGAGCGCTCTGGAGTAGAGGTCGACTGATTAATTAGGGCCGATTTCAAGTTTTCATAACAATCGGTAATCTGCATTTTATGGACGCAGATTATGGCCGATTACGTTGCACTCCACGAGGAGACCACCTGTTACGGGAGTGCAGCATGGAGCCAAGATAAGGTGCTAGCTAGCATTAAACTTATCTTATAAAAACAATCAATCTTAACATAATCACTAGTTAACTATACATGGTTGATGGTATTACTAGATTAACTAGCTTGTCCTGCGTTGCAAATAATCAATGCGGTGCCTGTTAATGTATCATCGAATCATAGCCTACTTTGCCAAACGAGTGACGATTTAACAAGCGCATTCGCGAAAAAAGCGCTGTCACCGTTGCACAGTTGGAATATCTACATAGGCGTACAGAGGCCCATTATCAGCAACCATCACTCCTGTGTTCCAATGGCACGTTGTGTTAGCTAATCGAAGTTGGTCATTTTAAAAGGCTAATTGATCATTAGAAAACCCTTTTGCAATTATGTTAGCACAGCTGAAAACTGTTGTTCTGATTAAATGAGCAATAAAAGGGTAGTGGATGTAAATAAGTTTTTTCTGCAAACATTTCTTAAAACCTGTTTTTGCTTTGTCATTATGGGGTATTGTGTGTAGATTGATGAGCAAGATGTTGTATTTAATCAATTTTAGAATAAGGCTTTAACGCAACACAATGTGTAAGAGTCAAGGGGTCTGAATATTTTCCGAATGCACTGTATATATATTTACATATTTTGTGTTTTTTATCGATAGATACAGTGGATAAATGATTGAGATGAGGAGAGAATGGAACATAGAATGGAACATAGAATGGAACATAGAATCATATCAAAATCAAATCAAATGTATTTATATAGCCCTTCTTACATCAGCTGATATCTCAAAGTGCTGTACAGAAACCCAGCCTAAAACCCCAAACAGCAAGCAATGCAGGTGTAGAAGCACAGTGGCTAGGAAAAACTCCCTAGAAAGGCCAAAACCTAGGAAGAAACCTAGAGAGGAACCAGGCTATGAGGGTTGGCCAGTCCTCTTCTGGCTGTGCTGGGTGGAGATTATAACAGAACATGGCCAAGATATTCAAATGTTCAGAAATGACCAGCATGGTCAAATAATAATAATCACAGTAGTTGTCGAGGGTGCAACAGGTCAGCACCTCAGGAGTAAATGTCAGTTGGCTTTTCATAGCCGATCATTGAGAGTATTTCTACCGCTCCTGCTGTCTCAAGAGAGTTGAAAACAGCAGGTCTGAGACAGGTAGCACGTCCGGTGAATAGGTCAGGGTTCCATAGCCGCAGGCAGAACAGTTGAAACTGGAGCAGCAGCACGGCCAGGTGGACTGGGGACAGCAAGGAGTCATCATGCCAGGTAGTCCTGAGGCATGGTCCTAAGGCTCAGGTCCTCCGAGAGAGAAAGAAAGAAAGAAATAAAGAGAGAAAGACAGAATTAGAGAGAGCCTACTTAAATTCACACAGGACACCGGATAAGACAGGAGAAATACTCCAGATATAACATACTGAAACATAGAATGGAACATAGAATGGAAAGAATGGAACATAGAATGGAAAGTTGTGCAGTCTGTGTTTCAACCCATGCCTCCAGGAGCAATGTGTTATTTTGGGGCGGCAGCGCTACTGTCAGTACCGGGCACATTCTAGGGATATTTACATGTGAATAGATATTTTGAAGTGATCTTATCTTGAGGTGCTATGGCTTATCTTTGAGGACCAGCAGAACCAGTTTACACTGCTCACTGGTTTCCCTTTTAAGAACATTCGTTTGTCCAGATTGTTAAAAAACACACTTAAAATCCTTTCTGTCAACTTACCTGTATATGTTCTTATCTGTACATTACCCCCTAAACATTCCATTTAATGTTTAGGGGATAATCATAATGAATGTGATCTTGCTCTTCAGCCCAAACATGTAGCTAGCTATTCAACACCCTGTACTTCTCCATTCTCTACAGACAGGGACCTACACTGTGACCAACCCATCGTCTCTGGGGCGCCTCCTCCTGGTCAAGCTGGAGAAAGAGCAGTACCTGTTCCTGCCGGAAAATGAGTTGTTCTGCTCCAAGGTTGTCGTGACGACGCCGGAGGGTGACGTAATCCTTTTCCCTTGTTACAGATGGGTGTCCAGAGGGGAAGTTGTGGAGCTGAGAGGAGGAAAAGGTGTGTCCTGATTCAGCATTTGTTCTGAGGATACTCTAATGTTATTTATAATCCTGCTGCTACTATAAGTGTGTAATACATCTTGTCCTCTCCACTTCACAGCCAGGAAGATTTTTGAGGATGAGCTCCCTCTACTGGTGGACCATCGTAAAAAGGAGCTGGAGCGTCACAAGAAACTGTTCCAGTGAGTGTTTTTACCAGTTGTTTTTTGTTGACAGTCAGTCAACTTGTCTGTACAACACTTTTAGATTGATTGTGTGTGTGTCTTCTTGTCTCACCATTAGGTGGCTTGTGTATGCCGAGGGAGTCACCCACATCAATAACGCCACTGAAGTCTCAGCCCTCCCTTCTGAAGTTACATTTTCTTTCTCCAAAAAGTCAGAGTTTATCTACACCAAAGCTGCAGCGTAAGTTCAAAGCAGACGGCACACCTAAAGCAGTTTAAATTCCCACAACAGTACCAGTGTAACATACTGTATGTTTGACAGAGGAGGCTGGTGAGGGGAGGACAGCTCATAATAATGGCTGAAATGTAGTGAATGGAATGTATAAAACACATGGAAACCAGGTGTTTGATGTGTTTGATTCATTCCATTCCAGCCATTACTATGAGCCTGTCCTTTGATTTTAAGTGCCACCGCTGATGCTCATCCAGATGCACAGAACTTTTCCTATGACTGTGAGGGAATAAGCATGGCCTATAACCTGTCTCTTCCCATCTTCCCCTACCAGTATAGCTGAGCTCAAACTGAAATGCCTGTTGAACTCCACCGAGCAGTGGAAAGACCTGGAGATGATGAAAACAGTTTTCTGGAAAAATAGAACACCCATTTCAGGTAAGAGACCTGATCCATTGAATTGTATATCAACTATAAGGGTCATTTTGAGATATCAGTAAAAAGTAACTCCTACAAAAATAAGGGATTCAAAAAAAAATCCTCCCTTCTAGAATATGTGTCTGAGCACTGGAAGGAGGATGACTTTTTCGGGTCCCAGTTTCTGATTGGAACCAACCCCAATGTGATCCAGCGCTGCACAACACTTCCCCCCAACTTCCCTGTCACAGATGAGATGGTACAGCCCTTCCTGAAGGATGGGAGTTCCCTGGCGATGGAGATGCAGGTATGAATTATGAACAGTTAGATTGTAAGTTATCTTGCAACTCTGAAGTGGGATGTGATGTTCCCTAAGGTTCAGTGCTTGGATCCCTTCTGTTCACTTTATACATGCTACCCTTTTGTAACATCATCCGTGAACATCCGTTCTTTTTTTTCTTCGTCCTGTTATAGCATGAGCTACTGGTTAACTACCCACAGGGAACAGACGTCAGTTCAACTTCTACCTTTGATTTACATTTGGTTGAGTTGTCAACTAACGTGAAATCAACAAACAATTTCACCATGTCATTGGATTTAAGTTGCAAGTTGGGTGAAAAAATACAAAAATAGCCTATGTTGATGACTTTTCACGTTGGTTCAGGGTCATCCCACTGAATATTTTTGTTGAAACAACATTTATTCAACCAGTTTTTGGCCAGTGGGTACTTTAAATTCTATGTTCCCACAAAGTCTTTACCTCTGTTTTCTTTCCTCCCTACAGGAAGGAAACATATTCCTTTGCGACTACAAGAGGCTTGAGGGTGTGCCAACCCGGGTGGTCAATGGTAAACCATTGCCCCTCACGGCTGCCCTCTGCCTGTTCTACAAGAACCCAGAGGACAAACTGCTGCCTATCGCCATCCAGGTACAGTACACATACCTGGAAACAGGGGCAGATGTTACAATGTTGCAAATGCTTAGTAAATATGTTGCTCAGAAGTGATGATTACTTCTGACCTCTGGGTTTTTCTGTTTTGGTCCTGTATGGCTCAGTTGGTAGAGCATGGCGCTTGCACCGCTAGGGTTGTGGGTTCAATTCCCAGGGCCACCCATACGTGAAATGTATGCACACATGACTGTAAGTCACTTTGGATAAAAGTGTCTGCTAAATGGCATATATTATCTCACAGCTGGAGCAGCAGCCCTCTCAGCAGAACCCTATATTTCTGCCTAGCGACTCGAAGCACGACTGGCTGCTAGCCAAGATCTTTGTGAGGAACGCAGATTTCTCCGAGTACCAGATCAGCTACCATCTACTGGGCACTCATTTACTGGCAGAGGCCTTCACTATGGCAACCTTCCGGAGCCTTCCTATCATACACCCTCTCCACAAGGTATGACAACCTGACACAGACTGGGGTCCCACCAAACAATGAAGAGCAAGAAAATGCACGTTATAATCCCTGAGCTGTAAATTCAGTCATGAAACAAATTGTTCACCTTCTCTTTGCTTATTTTTCTTTTGTTCTTTCTATTTCCCCTCTGTTTCTGCATAGTTGCTGATACCCCACTTCCGTTACACCCTGCAGATCAACCTTCTTGCGCGAGAAAGACTGCTTAGTCCTGATGGACCCTTAGCAAATGTACGTACCTTAAATGCATTGATTCAGCCGATACAATTCCATGTTTACCACTTGGCGTGCTGTATTGACGTAAACTTTTCCTTTCTTTAGGGTGCTATGGGACAGGAGGGGTTGAGGGAACTCATGAAAAGGGCACAATCAGAAATCACCTACAGCTCCCTCTGTCTGCCGGAGAACATTGTTGCACGAGGACTGGAGTCCATCCCCAACTTCTACTACAGGGAGGACGGCCTGAAGCTGTGGAAGATCATCAACAGGTTGCACTATTTATTTGAATAACCCCTAATGGCAAAGTTTTAATAACACTTCTCTATTATTCTAAATAACACAACAGTATGGGCTGAAGCTTGATATCAATACTGTTAGTAGCTAGCTTGGTTTACTGAACATGCCATTAAAAATGTGTTGTGATGTGAAGCTTTGTCCAGGGGATGGTGGAGCACTTCTACTCCTCTGACAGTGAAGTGTCCAGGGACTCTGAGCTTCAGGACTGGATCAACGAGATCTTCATCCATGGGTTCCTTGGAAACAACAAGTCAGGTACTTTACTTATGAAGTATCAGTCAATAAAACCAAGAAAGCTACACTGTTGTGACGTGTTGTATTACCTATCCTTCTCATCCACTGATGTTGCCTCCACAGGAATCCCTAAGCGATTTGACAAAGTGGAGGAAGTTGTCAAATTCATTACCATGATTATCTTCACTGTGTCAGCTCAACATTGTGCCCTCAATATGGGGCAGGTAAGTTAAGGAAGAGAGCAATTAAAGTAGCCACCTACACACTATAGTGTGAATTTAGGCTATAATCACATAGTTCATGTTTTGTTTTAATATAGCTTTGTTACTTAAACTCAAAGTTACTTATTTTGCCTTCTGACCATTGGTTTATACAAGGATGTCTCTCTTTCCTAGTTTGACTACGGTGGTTGGGTACCCAACAACCCCCTGTTACTGCGCAAAGCTCCTCCCACCATGAAGGGGAGATCTAGCATGAAAACCATTTTGGAAGTACTGCCAAACATCAGCACTACTGTCAACAACATGGCTTCCACATGGCTGCTCAGCAAGAGATACTCAGACACAGTGAGTTTGTCCCCTAATTGTTTCATCTTGTAAGTCAAGATCCGCTATGTTTTTAGAGTCGTGTCTGTAATATGGCGCAGTCACTGTTGCTTTTGACAAACCCATTCATAAATACGAGTCTGATTTGTTCACTTCTTCTAATCTAAAATATACGTCACTTAAATCATGTTTGTTCTGTCTTCCTTAGATTCCCCTTGGTACATACCCAGATCAACACTTTGATGAGGCTGTCCCAATGCAGATTATTAAGCAGTTCCAAGCAGAGTTGTCCTACCTCAGTCGATCAATCATTAAGAGGAATGCCACACTTACACTACCCTATAACTACCTGAACCCTGCCGAGATGGAGAATAGTGTATCCATATGATTGAGCTTATGCCCATATCATTGCAAATTGAATGTACAACTGCACTGAACAGGGTATTCAAATGATTACTGTTTACTTAAACAAATTATTAACATATTGTACTGTTGGGTTCTGAGATAATGAAATATACTTATTCATGTCACTGAGGGAGAGAGGGTAATGTATAACGTAAACATTATATCAGGTATCCTATTTAAATATTGAGTGCAGGGAAGCGATCACATGTGGCAGGCATCGATAAGGGGAGAGAGCCATGGATTAGTGATGAAGGGGGGTCGAGGTCAGGTCAGGTCACTTTAAGGGAGAAATACAAGTTTATCACTTAGTGTCCTGCCTAACAGTAAAGATACAATGTTTGTACAGATGTGTAGGATGAGACTCAGCCCAGGAGGAAGGGTTAAATATCAGTGCTTGTGTGAAAATGTTTTTGTCTAATGCAGCTGTATTGATCCTCTGGGAAGAATTAAACTTGGTTAAGCTTTCATAGTGTCCATATGGTTTTTTACTCTGAGAATTAGAATGTAACAGTACAAATTTTATTGAAGAAGGCACTGGTTGCTATACCCATTAAATGTTTGGGAGCATAGAGTATGCGACTTTCTTTTAACGAATTGTACAAAACATAACATATCATAAAAAATGTCTGGCGTAGTAAACAATTTGATGACGGAGTACACGAAAAATGGGACCTGTTTTGTCTTGTGAGCACCTCTTTCAAAACTACTGGCTGAAATTATACAGAGGCTCTGGAGCATCACTTCAATCATCAATGATAGCCAAAATGGATAACCAAATTGAATATCTAGAAGGCAGCTGAAGTCCTGAAGTCACTGAGTACCACAGAGTCCTGGATTAAAGTCGCAAGAAGTGGCTACCAACTTTAGAAAATGGAACTTTGCAATTAATTGTCTTTATAAAGAATGCATTAATAAAGTGGATTACAAATTCAATTTGTCCTCTTTGTATCTCATTCCATACTGAGTAGCCAAGGACATTGAAGATATGGAAAGTTTTGATAGATAATCCTCATGCTATAATTTGCCCTGTCCACTTGCATGGAACCATACTCCTGTTTGATTCAGACACACCCCCTTAAGTTGGTCAAATGAATGTTCAGCGAGAGAGCAAAAGAGAAACATAATGCACCTGCACTTGTCTACATTCACTAAAGAGTGGTATATTTTCTAGTACATTTTTGCCTATCTCAGGTTTGTTTGTTTTTGCCATTGACTCACCATGGCAATACTAGTACAACACCAGTACAAAATAGATCTGAATACTGGTGACTTTCTGCACTCTTCTACCTCTGACAGTATATATGCCACACTGATCGGAACGGACTGGACAAGTGAGCGCACAAACTTGGCCAACTCTGTCCTAGATTTCATGACTGGAAAGGTGAGTTATGAGCTTTGCGTACCTCACGTTGCTTGACAGTGACAGATTGTCTTTTTTTGTCTGTCTTTTTTGCATATTTTTTTTAAACCCTGCAGTGAAACAAATATAAAAGCGAATTAATAACTGAGTTGTTGCAGTTAAGAATTGCAAATATGTGTAATAACCCTTTACTGAAAGTATAGACGACTGATTGTGGTAGAGGCACCATAGAGATGGCAGACCTTCCTAAAATATCACTTTCAAGGCTGCTTTTAAAAGTGTGATTTCACCTAAAACAAAACTGGCAACTTCAAACAATATACAGGATTATACATAATGTTGATAGGAAGATGTTCACAGAATTGGTAAAATAATTTATGTTCATTCATTAGAGGTAGACTGCAGTATGTATGTCAAATATTGATACGGTGAGACATTTGGGTATCTTAAGCACATGTGGGACATTTGCATCAGCCATTTTCTCGGACCGTGACTGGAAATGAAGATTGTCATGCAAGTGAGTTGGAGTGTTTTTCATATTCACTCACCATCATTTTAGTGTCTCGAGGATGATGGCATTCTATACTAGTAGTGACATGTACAATGTGACAGGCCTCAAGGAGGATAGTCTCCTAAAACATTTTTATAGTATTTTTAAAAGGTTAGTTCACTTCCAGGTGCCACCTTGACAGCCACAAAAGTGAACTTTTTTGCTCATGTGGATTTTTACACTCTTTGGCTCTGCTGTAAAATAATGGCATGTGGGACAAACAGGCTTTTGGGCAAAATACAAAATATTTTGGTCAAAACGACTTGCCTGATGTAAGCTTAAACTGCCATGTCTCCATTCTCTACAGACAGGGACCTACACTGTGACCACCCCCTCAACTCTGGGACGCCTCCTCCTGGTTAAGCTGGAGAAAGAGCAGTACCTGTTCCTGCCAGAAAACAAGTGGTTCTGCTCCAAGGTTGTCGTAACGACACCTGAGCATGATGTCATCTACTTCCCCTGTTACAAATGGGTGTCCAGAGGGGAGGTTGTGGAGCTGAGAGGAGGAAAAGGTGTGGGAATAAAATACCCTAGTCAATGTTATTTATCATATAACTTCTGCATAGCTGTATAACTTATATTACAAGAATGTAATTAAGATGTGATACATTTGCCTACTTTGACCTTCTTTGCTCATCCTCTGTCATCCTATGCCACTCCACTTCACAGCCAGTAAGGTTTTTGAGGATGAGCTCCCTCTACTGGTGCACCATCGTAAAAAGGAGCTGGAGCGTCACAAGAAACTGTTCCAGTAAGTTTTCACTTCCCAGCTCAACACACTGACATACCTGTCCATCTGTATAATGCTATAGATTACTGTGAGTATATGTACACATGCCTGTGTAACTGTTCACATTTCTTTGTTTCAATAAGTGTGTGTTCTTGTCCCACCCTCAGGTGGAATGAGTTTGCTGAGGGACTTCCCCACATTAATAGTGCCAAAGAACTCTCAGCCCTTCCTGCTGAAGTTCTCTTTTCCTTTTCCAAAGAGGTAGAGACAATCTACACAAGAGAATCAGGGTAGGTTCAAAGCAGTGCATAAAACCCACCAATATAAAACCCACCAATATAAAACCCACCAATATAAAACCCACCAGTGTAGCATTCTTCCATCTGAAGATGCAAACACAAAACCATCCCTAAGACTGTGAGATGGTAATAACATAACATGAAGGAAATATCCCTGTAACCTTTCACCTTTCGCCTTTAACCCCATCTACCCTCTTCCAGAATGTTTGAGCTCAAACTGAAGGGCCTTGCAGACTCCACCAAGCAGTGGGAAGACTTTGATAAGATGAAAAAGGTATTCTGGTTCAGAAAGACACCCATCTCAGGTAAAAGAGCAGACCCCTCAAGTTACAACATCAAACATAGTGTGCATTATTAAATGTAATTGCAGTAAACAGCAACTTGCTCTTACATCAGTGGCAACTTGCTCTTACATTACCAGCTTAAAAATGATACCCAGGTCCTTGCTCTTCAAAACCATACACTTATTAGGATAGTGCATACTGCCATAACTCTGTCCTGGTAAGACTTGTTTGTTGAATCAATCTAGAGATTTGTTTAAGCTTACATGAACATAATACCTCCATCCTAGAATATGTCTCTGAGCACTGGAAGGAGGATGACTTTTTTGGGTCCCAATTTCTGAATGGAACCAACCCCAATGTGATCCAGCGCTGCACAACACTTCCCCCCAACTTCCCTGTCACAGATGAGATGGTACAGCCTTTCCTGGAGGACGGGAGTTCCCTGGAGACAGAGATGAAGGTATGAAAAACAAGTTGGTAATAGCCACGCCTTGTATCTCTATATATGCTGTATAGATTTGTATATTATCACAGGTGGGTGGTGCTAGTTAACAATACAATGGAGTTAGGGGAACGTTTCTTCCTCTAAACTGGTGGTAAAATTTTATTTGGTGTTCCACAGGGTTCATTGCTTGTGCCCCTGCTGTTCCCTTATACAGCCCCTTGATACCTTAATACTTTAAGTAAATTAAATGTAGACCACAAATGCCTTAACTTCCATCTTCTTTTGTCCTCCCTACAGAAAGGAAACATATTTATTTGTGACTACAAGAGGCTTGAGGGTGTGCCAACCCGGGTGGTAAACGGTGAACCACTGCCTCTCACTGCTGCTCTCTGCCTGTTCTACAATAACCCAGAGGACAATCTGACACCTATCGCCATCCAGGTACATACACCTGCACCAATGGCATACTTAAGTGACATAGACATTAGGGTCAAATGGTAAACTAAAACATGCAACTGTCTTCAGATTTGTTTTTAGACAATTCAGCATAAAGCTAAAAATACAGATATAGGATCTTAATTTGATCACCCTGTTGCAGGAAAACTTTTAGTGTATTTGAGGTTTAAAAAGACTTCTGAAGTTTGTAATTTCCACTCAGAAATTTCAGACTGGATTTTCCCTTACCAAAAATGTATCAAACCCTACAAAAATGTCCATTAATTATAATCCACATTTCCTGTTGCTGAAGGATTATTTTCCTCCCTGCAGCAAACTCGCTCAAATTAAGATCCTACATCTCTAGTACCATCCTAACTGTTCCACAAAACTCAACCAAATGTTGAGAAGAATAAGAAGAATAAAACAACCATAAAAAAATTATTTAAAAACAAGAGAAAGAAAGTCTTGTTAACAGAAAAGAAAGGAAAAAATATGTAAAACGCTTCTACTCAAAACAAAGCTACTTTCCACAGTTATCATTACATCACAGCCCCTAATCAATATCATGTATGTACAGTATTCAAGGCTATTTAAATTATAGATCTGAGAAGGGGGGAGTATGTTTGGATCCATATTTGAATGTTGATATGACATTAATATGTTTATTTGCTAAAATGCTACATGTTTGTGTACTGAGAATTGTACCTGAACAATGTTGTCACAAAAGTTTTGTTTTTGTTAAAACTTGCCTTTATTCCTTTGGTTCTGGGTTTCTCTGACCTCACAGCTGGAGCAGCAGCCCTCTGAGCAGAACCCCATATATCTGCCTAGCGACTCTGAGCACGACTGGCTGCTAGCCAAGATGTTTGTGAGGAATGCGGATTTCATTGAACACCAGAATAGCTACCATCTGCTGGGCACTCATTTACTGGCTGAGGCCTTTGCCATGGCAACCCTCCGGAGCCTTCCTATCATGCACCCTCTCCACAAGGTATGACAGCCTGACACAGACTGTGGTCCCACCAAACAATAACACTATCACAAAGTGTCTTGTTTCAAGATGGAATCCTCATTAGGGGAAATAGCACCACTGTCCGCCCCAGCACCTTTGTTATTGTTTTTGTTTTGTGGACGAAACGGACGCGAAGTGCTCGATCAGTGTGGTAAAAACAAATTGCAGTACATATTCTTCTGTTATGTCGCGTGTGCAATGATATTCGAGGGAAAAACACAGTGTTTGTTGTTTGCAGTAACTTCTTTGTTGTTATAATATCCCAAATGCATGTGGCAGTTTCACCATTAATGATTCCATTTTTTACTTAAATTTACTATGTTAGAATAATGGGATGTCAATATGTTAAATGTGGCCGGGGCCAGTCAAAAACATGATTATCCTGTCTTTTATATACAGTGGGGAGAACAAGTATTTGATACACTGCCGATTTTGCAGGTTTTCCTACTTACAAAGCATGTAGAGGTCTGTAATTTTTATCATAGGTACACTTCAACTGTGAGAGGCGGAATCTAAAACAAAAATCCAGAAAATCACATTGTATGATTTTTAAGTAATTAATTTGCATTTTATTGCATGACATAAGTATTTGATCACCTACCAACCAGTAAGAATTCCGGCTCTCACAGACCTGTTAGTTTTACTTTAAGAAGCCCTCCTGTTCTCCACGCATTACCTGTATTAACTGCACCTGTTTGAACTCGTTACCTGTATAAAAGACACCTGTCCACACACTCAATCAAACAGACTCCAACCTCTCCACAATGGCCAAGACCAGAAAGCTGTGTAAGGACATCAGGGATAAAATTGTAGACCTGCACAAGGCTGGGATGGGCTACAGGACAATAGGCAAGCAGCTTGGTGAGAAGGCAACAACTGTTGGCGCAATTATTAGAAAATGGAAGAAGTTCAAGATGACGGTCAATCACCCTCGGTCTGGGGCTCCATGCAAGATCTCACCTCGTGGGGCATCAATGATCATGAGGAAGGTGAGGGATCAGCCCAGAACTACACGGCAGGACCTGGTCAATGACCTGAAGAGAGCTGGGACCACAGTCTCAAAGAAAACCATTAGTAACACATTACGCCGTCATGGATTATAATACTGCAGCGCACGCAAGGTCCCCCTGCTCAAGCCAGCGCATGTCCAGGCCCGTCTGAAGTTTGCCAATGACCATCTGGATGATCCAGAGGAGGAATGGGAGAAGGTCATGTGGTCTGATGAGACAAAAATAGAGCTTTTTGGTCTAAACTCCACTCGCCGTGTTTGGAGGAAGAAGAAGGATGAGTACAGCCCCAAGAACACCATCCCAATCGTGAAGCATGGAGGTGGAAACATCATTCTTTGGGGATGCTTTTCTGCAAAGGGGACAGGACGACTGCACCGTATTGAGGGGAGGATGGATGGGGCCATGTATCGCGAGATCTTGGCCAACAACCTCCTTCCCTCAGTAAGAGCATTGAAGATGGGTCGTGGCTGGGTCTTCCAGCATGACAACGACCCGCAACACACAGCCAGGGCAACTAAGGAGTGGCTCCGTAAGAAGCATCTCAAGGTCCCGGAGTGGCCTAGCCAGTCTCCAGACCTGAACCCAATAGAAAATCTTTGGAGGGAGCTGAAAGTCCGTATTGCCCAGCGACAGCCCCGAAACCTGAAGGATCTGGAGAAGGTCTGTATGGAGGAGTGGGCCAAAATCCCTGCTGCAGTGTGTGCAAACCTGGTCAAGAACTACAGGAAACGTATGATCTCTGTAATTGCAAACAAAGGTTTCTGTACTAAATATTAAGTTCTGCTTTTCTGATGTATCAAATACTTATGTCATGCAATAAAATGCTAATTAATTACTTAAAAATCATACAATGTGATTTTCTGGATTTTTGTTTTAGATTCCGTCTCTCACAGTTGAAGTGTACCTATGATAAAAATGACAGACCTCTACATGCTTTGTAAGTAGGAAAACCTGCAAAATCGGCAGTGTATCAAATACTTGTTCTCCCCACTGTATATTTCGAAACTATGAGGTTGGAATAATACCGTGAAAACAGTGATAATGCTCTTTAAGTGTAAGAGGTGTTTGAAAAGACAGACTGAAATTTCAGTTTGTTTTGATGGGAAGGAGTTTCGACCTGCCTGGTGACATCAAGTGGTAAATTAATTAATAGACCAATAAGAAAGAGCGTTCCAAACCTTTTAAGTTTCCCCCTCCCCACTCAGACCGCTCCCAGACTGTCCTAGTAAAATTCTTGCTTGAGAAATTGCTCCTTGCTAAAAAGCTACTTGTGTTTCTTTTTGACCATTTTAATTGAAACAATCACAGTAAGGTACTTAACTTCTCATGAACAACAACACAGAGTTACACATGGAATAAACAAACATACAGTCAATAATACAATAGAGAAAAACTATATACAGTGTGTGCAAATACGTAGCCAAAATGCACAAAATTCAGGCCCTACACCCAAACAAAGGCACTGCGTTCATCCACCTCTGGCCTGCTCGCCTCCCTACCTCTGAGGAAGTACAGTTCCCGCTCAGCCCAGTCAAAACTGTTCGCTGCTCTGGCACCCCAATGGTGGAACAAACTCCCCCACGACGCCAGGTCAGCGGAATCAATCACCACCTTCCGGAGACACCTGAAACACCACCTCTTTCAGGAATACCTAGGATAGGATAAAGTAATCCTTCTAACCCCCCCCCCCCCCCCTTAGAGTTAGATGCACTATTGTATAGTGGTTGTTCCACTGGACATCATAAGGTGAATGCACCAACTTGTAAGTCGCTCTGGATAAGAGCGTCTGCTAAATGACTTAAATGTAAATGTAAATGTAAAATTCTCCGGATATATTTTGGACAGTCACCTAATCTAATCAAATAACTCATCATAAACTTTACTAAAAAATACATGTTGTACAGCAAATGAAAAATACACTAGTTCTTAATGCAACCGCTGTGTTAGATTTAAAAAAATAACTTTAGTACGACATACAGCTTACGTTATAGCGAGACAGCGCCCGCAATGAGGGCGGAAAATAGGAATAAACATTTTCCACAGAAATACGAAATAACATCATAAATGGTTCCTACTTTTGCTGAGCTTCCATCAGAATCTTGTACAAGGAGTCCTTTGTCCAGAATAAATCGTTGTTTGGTTTCAGAATGTCCTCTTCTCCTGTCGAATTAGCAACCAAAGCTAGCCAAGTGGCGCGAAGTTGTCCATCGTCACCAAACGCAGAGAACGGAAAACGCCAAAACTCCCGATAAACGTTCAATAATCTGATAAAACTATATTGAAAAAACATACTTTACGATGATATTATCACATGTATCAAATAAAATCAAAGCCGGAGATATTAGCCGTCTATACCGAAAGCTTTTCAGAAGGCAATCCAGGGTTCCTTCCCGCGCCTTGCTGGACAAAGGAAATTTGGGGTCACGTCATTCCAAGAGCTCTTGTTCGACCTCAGATCAAGCTAGACACCCCATTCCACCTCCCACTGCCTGTTGACATCTAGTGGAAGGCGTATGAAGTGCATGTATATCCATAGATTTCAAGCAAATGAATAGGAAGGCCCTGGAACAGAGCCTCGATTTCAGATTTTTCACTTCCTGACAGGAAGTTTGCTGCAAAATGAGTTCTGTTTTACTCACAGATATAATTCAAACGGTTTTAGAAACTTGAGAGTGTTTTCTATCCAATAGTAATAATAATATGCATATTGTACGAGCAAGAATAGAGTACGAGGCAGTTTAATTTGGGCACGATTTTTTACAAAGTGAAAATAGCGCCACCCTATTGACAAAAGGTTAATTGTTACCCAGAAATGATTTGATATTGAGATAAAATGGCTGCGTTGGACTGTTAATAAAAGGATCCGCCCCTTTTTTTCAAATTTCACCTGAAATTACATACTCAAATCTAACTGCCTGTAGCTCAGGCACTGAGGCAAGGATATGCATATTCTTGGTACCATTTGAAAGGAAACACTTTGAAGCTTGTGGAAATGTGAAAGGAATGTAGGAGACTATAACACATTAGATCTGGTAAAAGGTAATACAAAGAAAATAAAACTACGTTATTTTGTATTTATTTTGTACCATCATCTTTGAAATGCAAGAGAAAGGCCATAATGTAGTATTCCAGCCCAGGTGCAATATACATTTTGGCTACTAAACTGCAGCAGTGTATGTGCAAAGTTTTAGACTGATCCAATGAACCATTGCATTTCTGTTCAAAATGTTGTATCAAGATTGCCCAAATACGCCTAATTTGTTTATTAATAACTTTTTATGTTCAAAATTGTGCACTCTCATCAAACAATAGCATGGTATTCTTTCACTGTAATAGCTACTGTAAATTGGACAGTGCAGTTAGATTAACAAGAATTTAAGCTTTCTGCCAATATCAGATATGTCTATGTCCTGGGAAATGTACTTGTTACTTACAACCTCATGCTAATCGCATTAGCCTACGTTAGCTCAACCGTCCCGTAGAAGGGACACCGATCCCGAATAAGTTTTTAACAAAGATTTTTCAATGTATATTTGTAACTTTCTTTACTTCCCTCTTCCTAATTGTCTGTACTCGGTCCAGTTGCTGATTCCCCACTTCCGTTATACCTTTCCGGTAAACACCATTAGCCGTGAAATACTTTTTGGACCTGAAGAAGGCTTAACTAAGGTATTTAAATACAGAAAAAGTATACACAGCTTAAAAGCTAATTCAATAGACATTGCTACCCTAACGATAACAAATGCATATTTTATTGAAGTGTCCCAAAAAATTACAAAAAAGCGAACATTTATCCAGGACACCACTTTAGGACTGGAGGGGTTGAAGGAACTCTTGAAAAGGGCACACTCAGAAATCACCTACAGCTCCCTCTGTCTGCCGGAGAACATTGTTGCACGAGGACTGGAGTCCATCCCCAACTTCTACTACAGGGAGGACGGCCTGAAGCTGTGGAACGTCATCAACAGGTGGAGCTATGGCTACACTGATGGACGTATCAGTAATACCTTAGTAACCTTAATGGCCAATTAAATAATTGTATTGTAAAAATAACACAAACATAGATAAGTGCTTAATTGTTGTGATGTGAAGCTTTGTCCAGGGGATGGTGGAGCACTTCTACTCCTCTGACAGTGAAGTGTCCAGGGACTCTGAGCTTCAGGACTGGATCAACGAGATCTTCATCCATGGGTTCCTTGGAAACGGAAAGTCAGGTATGATGACTCATCAAATTAACAGATGAAATGTCGCTGTTGTAGTTCTATTATTTAAGATCCTTCTCCTCATCCACTGATGTCTCCTTCCCAGGAATCCCTCAACGATTTGACACAGTGAAGGAGGTCATCAAATTCATCACCATGGTGATCTTCACTGTGTCAGCACAACATTCCGCTGTCAGCATGGGACAAGTGAGATGAGGAAGAGAGCAAAACAAGTTAACAAATTACATTGCAGGACTGATAAGTGTATACATATATTTTTTAAAACATATTACTTCTTTCTCTTTCCTAGTTTGACTACTGCAGCTGGGTACCCAACAGCCCCATATTTCTTTGCAAAGCTCCTCCCACCACTAAGGGGTGCTCTAGCATGAGCACCATTTTTGAGACACTGCCAGATGTTGGCTCAACAGTGAGGGGAATGGCTTCCATATGGCTGCTCAGCAAGAAATACTCAGACTTTGTGAGTTTTGACCTCAATGATTTGACCCTCTTAGATATGGTATTTTTAGAGTCATGTCTGTGATATGCTGCGGTCACTGTTGCTGCAGTCATTGACCCTGTTCGAATACAATTACATCCTTCCTTTCTCCCTTCCCACCCTATTTGCTTGAGGTAATCACAGGTCTGTGTGTGGGTTAGGTGAAAACATTGTCTCCACCAGAGGAGGCTGGTGGGAAGAGCTATAGGAGGATGGGCTCATCGTAATGGCTGGAATGGAATGGATAGAACGGAGTCATGTGGTTTGCATATGTTTGATACTGTTCCAATTATTCCATTCTAGCCATTACAGTGAGCCAGTCCTCCTATATCTCCTCCCACCAGCCTCCCCTGGTTTCCACCCCATTGCTTTCACCAATCTTACAGTTACAGATCAGCTATTTCCTTAAGGAAATAAGAAAAGAAGTGTGCATTTTGAAAGTATTCAAACAGGGACATTGTTGCTCAAGTCTAGTCTATACCCGACACCAATGAAGTGGTGGGAAAAGTAGAATTGTCATACTTGAGTAAAGATACCTTCATCGAAAATGACTCAAGTAAAAGTGAAAGTCACCCAGCAAAATACTACTTGAGTAAGAATGTTAAAGTATATGGTTTTAAATATACTTAAGTATCAAAAGTAAATGTAATTGCTAAATATAATAGGCAAACCAGACGGCATGATTTTCTTGTTTTTTTATTTAGTGATAGCCAGGGGCATACTCAAACAGTCAGACATAATGTACAAATGAAGTATTTGTGTTTAGTGAGTCCGCCAAGTCAGAGGCAGTAGTTATGACCAGGGATGTTCTCTTTATAAGTGTGTGAATTGGACCATTTTCCTGTTCTGTTAAGCATTCAAAATGTAACGAGTACTTTTGGGTGTCAGGGAAAATGTATGGAGTAAAAAGTACATTATTTTCTTTAGGAATGTAGTGGACTAAAAGTAAAAGTTATCAAAAATATGAATAGTGAAGTAAAGTATAGATACCCCAAAAAATGACTTAAGTAGTACTTTAAAGTATTCTTACGTAAGTACTTTACAGCACTGCTCCAATGACCCAACAGGCCTAATCATCACAAATACATGACTCACTCATTTGCTTCTTCTTATATCTGGAGATTTTCTTCTCCCACAAAGTAATAAATTGGAATATCGTCTGTTTTCCTCAGATCCCCCTTGGCTCATACCCAAATCAATACTTTGACGAGACTGATGGATACTTTGACGTGACCAAGCAGATGATGAAGCACTTTCAGGCAGAGTTATCCTACCTCAGTGAGTCAATCACTGAGAGGAATTCCACATTTACACCACCTTATAACTACCTAAACCCTGCCGAGATGGAGAATAGCGTATCTATGTGAGCTGGTTCATGTTACCATAATGATTGAGCATGCAAAGATGCTTGCAAGCCCTGTAGTACAGGGCGTAGTAGTGTGTCCAAGGAATACAGTATACCCTGCTGCCAATGACCAGAGCTATGCAAATCTGTTACTAATTATGAGCATTCAAGTGAACATTTTATTTAACCTTTGGAAAGATGGAGAATGTAAATAGACTCCATCTTGTCTTCTTTGATCTCAATGACCATGTTTTATTGCACTTCCTCTCAAGTTAACATGTGGTAGTGAGCAGCTTTATGTACTTTTAATTATCAAATAAATTAAAGTTTGTCTGATTCACTGAAGCGCTATGGTGCTGATAAAAAAACAAAGAGCTAGACAAACACAAGGAAGATCATGAAAGGTGTTATTGAAGATTCATTTTATTAAACAGCAACAAAATCACATGCATTGTTGGGACAGCTCCATGTGACCACGCATGACTTCTCTTCCTTTGTTTTGTGTGTTGTGGTCACTTTCTGGTCCAACCCACTGGTCCTTCAAGTCCAGTTTGCAAATATCACATATTGATCCCCACCATATTCATTTAAATGAGGATGCTTTTGGTACATTGGTGTAAGAGTGACCAGGGACTTGCACATTTCATTAAAGTGCTATATGGAAAATAACTCGCTGAAAGGCAAGACAGTGAAAATATTTATATTTCTTTCTATGTATAGTCAGTATTTGTCCAAGAAAATCATGTTACCAAAATAGGGACACAATTTAAACACCAACAACCCATGCAAGTTAAATTGTTAAATAGTACTAATTTACATCTAGTATGGATACACTGCAGGTCAAGAAACCTACTGTAACCGTGTGTCAAGCAGATCAAGTATTATTTCATACATTAAGGCTCTTCTTCAACCGTCATACAACACGGGACACAGGGAGAACCTCAATTGCATACTGCTGACGTCCTCTCCTCCTCAAAACCCATTGGATGAGAAAGCCAGAGGTCCCTCCTCTCTGACCTACTCCTCCAATGGGTTTTGAGAAGGCGAGGAGAGGACACGAGTAGTATGCAATTGAAATTCTCCCACATTCTTTTTCAATATAAAAAATACATGTAACATCAAAACCTATGGTATTAAATTACACAGTGTAGCTAACTGAGGTTAGGTCATGTGTTGCTCCTGGAGTTTCAAGATGGAGAGGAGGGATCTGTCTCTGGCTGTGCACATGGACGGCAGTGGAACGGCCTCCATCTTGCGCTCTACGGTGTTGTAGCGGCACGTCCTCAGGTGGTCGGACATGCTGGAGACTTCGGCAAACCGCCACTCACTAACGGGGCTGAAGGCAGTGCTGAATCTCCACACCTGCCCAAACAGAACAAGAGAGTATTGATAAGAGGGCAAGAGAGTTCAATCCAGTAATATTAGCCTATACATGCAAACATTTAAATGGGGTATAGGCTAAGGGATTTAACATCAGTGCTATTGTACATGTGTCAGTGCCGAAATAAGAAGACCCTATCGTGGCAGTGGCACGCTAAAATCCTAGACTGGGAATGTAAATCCTCAGATGTGGTTGTAAATATGTCTGTAAACTATAATACTGGCGGTCTAAAAATCTAACTTTTGCACATCTTACACCTGGTGGTCCAGTTTCAGTCAACAAATGTGAGTTATTTACCCTGTCTTTGATCTGCCATGAGAAGGTTCCGTTTGGGTACTGCCTCCTCTCCCACCGTAGTTCCACTATCCCCCGGGACTGCAGCAGGCTAGCACACACGTCCCTCATGGTCCGCGACACCACGGACAGCTGGCACAGGCTGAAGCCGTCTAGGAAGCGGGCCACATGTTCCAGCACCTCAAAGGGAAGCCCACTGAACTGGTCTGATTGGGACTCGCCCAACGGTTCCCCCCCAACGGGGCTTGGCTGCACCCCAAATGACCGAAGGTTCCGGTCATGGATGACCTTTGAACCCTGGGATGAGGGGCAGAACCTGCGCTGGGAGTAGGTGCAGCCGTAGTAAGCCAGGGGACAGCGGTGCTCCATCCAACCGTTGAGGCCCGCGTGGATGTCCTCGTGGACGTTCTTGAAGTGGGAGGAATACTCATCCCTGCGGAACAGCTGGCCACAAATGAAGGAGAACATTTGCTGGAGACGATTACATGGCATGTTCCGGATCTGTGGAACCTCCTCTAGAACCAGGTCCAGGCGGAGGGTGCGGAAGGGGCTGGGGTAGGATAGTTGGGGCGCGTGGTCGCAGGCAGCCGCAGACGCTACGTCGCCCACCCTTGTGCTGGTCACCAAGATGGCCGCTGGGAAAGTGAAGGTCTGCGTGCCGAAGTCGACGTGGAAGCCGTCTACATAGGTCGTTTCAGAGATCCTGCGGCACTTGCGAGACTCCTCCAGGCAGAAGAGGAGGGCTGCGGTGATCAGGTCGATCTCCCCCAGGCCCATGGGGTCGTCCTCCTGCTCCAGGTCTGACGTATCCACTGCCTTGTCCTCCATTTTGGGTCTAAACCTAACCCGGACCCTTCGTCCATTGGACAGAGCAAACTGGCCCAAGCCTCTGAGCAACTGGTGGTTCTGGAACTTCCTCTCCAGCCCTCTGTCCTCTAGGACCACGTGGCTGGCCCTGTGTGCAATACCCTGGTGGATATGCAGGGGTGGTGCTAGTGGAGGGTCTGGGTGAGACTGGGGTTGTGGCTGTGACTGAGACACACAGGACCCTTGAGGCACAGGTGACAGATTCAAGTCATCTTGCACCTTGACTAGGCATACTGTTTCACTGGAGGACCAACTGGTTCCAGGCTGTTGCTGGTCTGCTGAATCTGAACCTGAACCTAAGACCTGCTCCTGTGGCCTCTTCTGGGAGCCTTTCCCACTCAAACAACCATTACATAGGCTCTGTCCATCCATCCCCTCAACACTCTTTGAGGCCCTACCTAAAAGCTCCATTTGCATGTTGCCAGCAGCAACAACATTCATGGCAACCTCACTGTCGGTTCTGCTGACCACTCTCAGCGGTCCGACTGATGATCCTGCCTCAGCATCTTTCATCTCAACATTCATTGAGTCTGCATCTTCCAATTGATGGAAGCTGCTGTTAGGTTCCGCCTGAGGGTGAGAGGGGGCTCCGTTGATTGGGTCTGTGTATTTGACTGTGTTGCCGAGGTCACCCAGGGCTGTGACCAGGCTCCTCCTTAGCTGGACTGTAGCCTGGTGGAGTTGGTGCAGCTGTCCATAGCACTCCTTCAAATTCACACCCTCAGCTACAGGACCTTTGACCTCCAGTCTGTTGTGAAGCAGCAGCTCCTCATTCCTGTCACTGCTGTTCTCGCTACGCTGAGGCTCCAGCACTGCTCCTCCGTTGATGTGTTGCTCTGTGTTGTTGTCAGAGGTGCTGTTAGCGCTGTTGAGGACGTCCAACGCGGCGGCAAGGCTCCTCGCCGTCTCCACTGTGGCCTCGTACAGCTTGCTATACCGCTCCTCGTTCAAACCGTTTATTCCGTTGGCAATTTTATCCTTCGCTGAGCCCAGCGGTGGTGTCAATGGTGGTGGTGAATGCGTCGTCAATGGTGGCGGTGACTGCGGCGTCAATGGTGGCGGTGACTGCGGCGTCAATGGTGGCGGTGACTGCGGTGTCAATGGTGGCGGTGACTCAGAAGTGGCAGCTATAGGGTCGGCCACCACCAGCACAGCTGAGTCCGAAGCAGTGTCCTTCTCGCTCTCTACGGCGACAACCGTTGGCTGTCTTTCGACCGTGGGCGCCATGGCGACCACCTTGAGGGACTCGATCAGCGTGTGCTGGTCCTGCAGGGCGAGCGCCATGTCCAGCTGCTCTGTCTCCTCCACCCCCCAGCTCAGGCTCTCGTATGAGGTGTAGTCCAGGCAGCTGATCGGCCACCTGTTCCACTCCATGGTGCAACACACCACGCCCGCTGGGCACACCTCCAGGTGCGCGGGAATCCGGGTCCGCACCAGGGTGGCAGGGCAGCCAAAGCCACTGTTCAGGCAGGGCACCCTCTCCAGGGGGCAGAGGAGGCGGTGCTCGGGTCCTTTGCAGGTGTGGAAGATGGCCCCGCAGAGCAAGGGGCAGG
This sequence comes from Salvelinus alpinus, assembly GCF_045679555.1. Lineage (NCBI taxonomy): Eukaryota > Metazoa > Chordata > Actinopteri > Salmoniformes > Salmonidae > Salvelinus > Salvelinus alpinus. Next base: position 24,561,855 of record NC_092093.1, on the reverse strand, counting down.
TGACCAGGTCACAGGAGATACCAGGTTCAGGCCTGGTCATACACCTCTGACTCAGGCAGGTCACACAGTGGGTATGTTGCAGCTCCATCTTTAAAAAGATGGGCAGTGGAGTTTCTGGAGGGGTGTAAGGTGGAGCAGGAGGGTGTGGTGGTGGGAAGGGGAGAGTCCACAACACTGAGAGGGAAAAGGAAACAATATACACAGGAATGAATGTTAATTCGTGTGTACAAGCAGATGCATACAATACAGTACACTAGTCATTTCAATTTGGTTGAAAAATATCAAACCCAGCCATTCATTCCTCAAGTAGCAACAGTGTAGCAAGTAATAACTTGGATAGGAAATGGGTTATCTACAGTAGCTTAGCTCAGTTCAATACCTAAGCTAAAGAGCGAGCTAGCTTAGCTATGTTGAGTCATTTGTAACACCAATAGCCTAATAATAACTTGGCTGACCAGCTACTTAGCCTAAGTTAGCCGCTAGCTAGCCAGCTTTGTCAGCAAAGGAAAACAAGCCAGCTAGTAAGGTTCAGCTTGATAAACCAAAAGCAAACCTAATGAATGAAGAAATACTATTTGAGGGACTGATTTCACAGACTGGTCATGCTGATGGTAGGATTCTGTGTAGCTGTTAAGACAACTCCTAACATAGCAAGAAGACCGTGTCGCAGTCTGAGTGACGAAAGAGCCACTAACTTTCAGCTGTCCCATGAACAACAACTCAGCAAGAAACTTCAATTCTTGGCTAATTACCGTAGCGTTGACGTGACTCGATTGCTCAAACTCCACGACTATAGTAATCCAGCTACTTGTCCGTTTATATTAAAGTTACAAATGGATGTAAAGTACTTTTTTCCTATACATCTCTCCTCTTGTCTTTCAATCAACCTCCCTATGCGTTGTCCGCTGTTGCTTCTCCCTCTATTCTAAACTGAGAGATGATCCTAGGGATGTGTGTTCCCATTGGACAATGGTTGTCATGTGGGTCGGGGTGTTCCTTCCTTCCTGTAGAAGTTTGCGAGATAGGTCAAAAAAATTAATACATCTTCAACCTGGGAAGTTTGGCCAGTGAAGTTTTCATAAAACTACTCTTATTACATCTCTAAGTAATCGTATACCATATCTTCATACTACTTTTTGATATTAGGTAGTAATGCGATTCTTGATTAGCAACATGAAATTAGCAACTTGTATCATTTTGATATCGTTAGCTGAGACGCTAGTTGATGTCGTCATCACGCAGCAGGCACGTAATGATAAAATCGTCAACAACCGATTCAGGAGCGGGCATGGCTTTTTGCAATGTAAGTACAGTGATCAATTAATTATACATTGCAAAATCAAATATAATTGCACGTCGAACTATCAATCTACCGACAAATAAATTCATTTCGAAGGATTAAGAAAAAATAAAGGTTAGATCTACACGATAGTAATGAATGCAGCTTTCTATAGTCTTGAGAACGAGTCTGTCTGCTAAACGTTAGTCGAGCAAGCCAATTCAGAAAAGCCAGCAGCCCAATTGCAGACTTTCATAGTCAATCTCTACAGAATAGCCATTGGATTTTAAAACATCTAATTCTATATTTTTTTTGTTTTCTAGCGGTATACCAGACCACGTGATAGGCAATACCACCTCCAGAGAAGAACAGATATAGCCCTTGGTTCACTCCAGACCTGACTGCCCTCGACCAGCACAAAAACATCCTGTGGCTGACTGCAATAGCGTCGAATAGTCCCCGCGATATGCAACTGTTCAGGGAAGTCAGGAACCAATACACACAGTCAGTCAGGAAAGCAAAGGCTAGCTTTTTCAAATAGAAATTTGCATCCTGTAGCTCTAACTCCAAATCTTGGGACACTGTAAGGTCCATGGAGAACAAGAGCCCCTCCTCCCAGCTGCCCACTGCACTGAGGCTAAGTAACACTGTCACCACCGATAAATAAACCACAGAGAATTTCAATAACCATTTCCATAAGGCTGGCCATGCTTTCCTCCTGGCTACCCCAACCCCGGCCAACAGCTCCGCACCCCCCGCAGCTACTTTCCCAAGCCTCCCCAGCTTCTCCTTCACCCAAATCCAGACAGCAGATGTACTGAAAGAGCTGCAAAACCTGGACCTGTACAAATCAGCTGGGCTAGACAATCTGGACCCTCTCTTTCTAAAATTATCCGCCGCCATTGTTGCAACCCATATTACCAGTCTGTTCAACCTCTCTTTCGTATCGTCCGAGATCCCTAAAGATTGGAAAGCTGTCGCGGTCATCCCCCTCTTCAAAGGGTGTGACACCCTAGACCCAAACTGTTATAGACCTATATCCATCCTGCCCTGCCTTTCTAAAGTCTTCGAAAGTTAAACAGATCACCGACCATTTTGAATCCCACCGTACCTTCTCCGCTGTGCAATCCGGTTTCCGAGCTGGTCACGGGTGCACCTCAGCCACGCTCAAGGTACTAAACGATAAAAGATTGTACTGTGCAGCCATCTTCATCGACCTGGCCAAGGCTTTCGACTGAATCACCGTATTCTTATCTGCAGACTCAACAGCCTTGGTTTCTCAAATGACTGCCTCGCCTGGTTCACCAACTACTTCTCAGACAGAGTTCAGTGTGTCAAATCGGAGGGCCTGTTGTCCGGACCTCTGGCAGTCTCTATGGGGGTGCCACAGGGTTCAATTCTCGGGCCGACTCTGTTCTCTGTATATACAGTGGGGACATACACTGCCGATTTTGCAGGTTTTCCTACTTACAAAGCATGTAGAGGTCTGTAATTTTTTATCATAGGTACACTTCAACTGTGAGAGACGGAATCTAAAATTTTTAAGTAATTTTTAAGTAATTAATTTGCATTTTATTGCATGACATAAGTATTTGATCACCTACCAACCAGTAAGAATTCCGGCTCTCACAGACCTGTTAGTTTTTCTTTAAGAAGCCCTCCTGTTCTACTCTGGACGGTTCTGACTTAGAATATGTGGTTAACTACAAATACCTAGGTGTCTGGCTAGACTGTAAACTCTCCTTCCAGACTCATTATAAACATCTCCAATCCAAAATTAAATCTAGATTGGCTTTCTATTCTGCAACAAAGCCTCCTTCACTCACGCCGCCAAACATTCCCTGGTAAAACTGACTATCCTACCGATCCTCGACTTCGGCAATGTCATTTACAAAATAGCCTCCAACACTCTACTCAACAAACTGGATGCAGTCTATCACAGTGCCATCCGTTTTGTCACCAAAGCCCCATATACCACCCAGCACTGTGACCTGTATGCTCTAATCGGCTGGCCCTCGCTACATATTCGTCGCCAGACCCACTGGCTCCAGGTCATCTATAAGTGTTTGCTAGGTAAAGCTCCGCCTTATCTCAGCTCACTGGTCACGACAACAACACCCACCCGTAGCATGCGCTCCAGCAGGTATATCTCACTGGTCATCCCCAAAGCCAACACCTCTTTGGCCTCCTTTCCTTACAGTTCTCTGCTCCCAATGACTGGAACGAATTGCAAAAATCGCTGAAGCTGGTGACTTATATTTCCCTCACTAACTTTAAACATCAGCTATCCGAGCAGCTAACCGATGGCTGCAGCTGTACATAGCCCATCTGTAAATAGCCCATCCAATCTACCTACCTCATCCCCATATTGTTTTTATTTAATTTTCTGCTCTTTTGCACACCAGTATTTCTACTTCCACATCATCATCTGCACATCTATCACTCCCGTGTTAATTTGCTAAATTGTAATTACTTGCTACTATGGCCTATTTATTGCCTTACCTCCTCACGCCATTTGTACACACTGTATATATAGACATTCTTTTTTTTGTATTGTGTTATTGACTGTAAGCTTGTTTATTCCATGTGTAACACTGTGTTGTTGTTTGTGTCGCACTGCTTTGCTTTATCTTGGCCAGGTCGCAGTTGTAAATGAGAACTTGTTCTCAACTAGCCTACCTGGTTAAATAAAGGGGAAATAAAAAAATATATATCTATTTTTGTAATCACTGCATTAAATCTCTGCAAGTCATTCTATTTTATTTATTTATTTAACCTTTATTTAACTAGGCAAGTCAGTTAAGAACAAATTCTTATTTACAATGGCGGCCTACCGGGGAACAGTGGGATAACTGCCTTGTTCAGGGGCAGAACGACAGATTTTTTACCTTGTCAGCTCGGGGATTCAATCCAGCAACATTTCTACCCTTTCTAACCACTAGGCTATCTGCCGCCTCTATAACTCCAACCTAGCTATGTATTTGAGGTATATGGTTATTTTATGACTTGGGGTTGTTGGTTATTGTTTTAATAGACTTTACGTTACATTACAGAAAGAAAGCACACTGCACCCAAAGGAAATATCTTAAGTTGACCGATTGTGGGAAGTACTATAGTGACTACTGTTAGCTCAAGGGACGAAGCACTCTTTACCTCTCCTCTAGTCACCCGCTACTTTAAACTCCTTGATGTGACCCTAGAGTCATATAATTTAAAGCTTAAACCCAGACAAATCTATAGCTGTAAAGTATGTTGTCTCCAGATGGGCAGAGGTCAAGCAGACGGGGCAAATGTTCACTAATGGCCTGCTACAACGCTGCTGCAGATGCTATACCATCCAGCGTCTTCTTCAAAGTGTCAGACCAAATGTCTAACCTCAACTTATTTGATTCAGCTTACCCTGATGAAGTGTTCCACTACTCATCTGAAACTGGGGATTTGGACAAAACATTTTTCAAAGGGTGGTATCATTTATTTATTTTTTCCCCGTGAAGGACTGTCCGCTTGTGCTGTTTGTCAAAGGAGAAACAGATCTACTGGACTCTGATATTATCAATGAAGCAGGCAGTGATGGTGTGATATTGTTCAGTATCTACCTGCCACCAGACTTTCCCCCTGTCCTGCAGCCACTAACCATGGAGTTCTTTGGGCTCTTCAAGGCTGAGTTTTTCAGGCATGCTTGTGACATCCCCCCTTCTTATAGGGACTTTGCCAGTTGCCACAGTGTTGAAGCAGACATAGGATGCTTTTGAAACTGAGAGGACTGTGAAGGATGGGTTCAGGAGGACAGGTATCTTTCTATTTGACCACCATGTCATGGCTAGGTCCGTATGGTGTGGGAGGGAAAGATGAGGCCCGAGGTCGGTTCTGCTGGACCCTGTGATGATGGGCCAAAGGAAAAACGACCCGAACTTGTGACAGACAGTACTTATGACAATAAGAAGGCATTAAAGGCAAGTTCTCTATAATAATTACTTTGAGTCTCGGAATATCCCGTGATTAATTTACACAAAGTGAATATAACATCATGTCACCATTGTATTGGTACATGTTGATCTTATGATTTACAGGTGGAATCTGACGCCAGACCGGTGCTGCCTTGGTCGTTTCTGCCATCAGAGTATGTTGTGAAGAAAGAGAAGATATTAGATGTGGTGGTAAAAAAATAGGAGGAAATTAAGGAGGAGTTGAATGTTGTCAGACATATCTGCAATAGACCCAAATATTTTGAATAATGCCAATAATCAACATTAGATGATCATTATCAAGGAAAGACTGTCATGCTCCACTTTTCATATACCCACCCAGATCACAAGAGCCAGCTATAGTTCAATTGAAGTGTGTTTTTCATTTCTATTATGTTAGCAGTTTGTAATTAGAAGTTTTACATTGAAGCCTTCATAATTTTTCTGTTTTGATGACTTCATTGCAGCAGTTTCCAAGAGATCACAGCCATGACTCCATTGAGAGATGGGATGAGACTTCGGGTCCTGACTATATATCGGAAGCGTTACAGGAGATAATAAACGATTCTTCAGACTTATCAGACGGCCCTGATAAGAAAAATCGAAAAATCGAATGAGTCAAAAGAAAAGTTATCCTACAGCTGACGAAAGGTTATGAAATAAATAATGCGTAGTTGGGCTTGGCCAATTTTCATATTATATCAATGGGCAACCTACAACGCATATAGTAGCCTAGGCAAAAATGTGAATCAATTTATAATTATCCAGTTCTGAGGACAGCACAATTGCTCTGGAGCCCACGATGATTTACAACCCATAAGACACACTGACTGAGTCACTCGTTCCATCTGCGACCTCTTCAGCACACATACACACAGATAGCCAATGCAACCTGGTCTCAGAGCATTTTGTATTATTCTGTACATAAATCCGAAACATTTGGATTAGTGTGATATGTTTCGAATGGTATGTATTAACTTGTGATTACAATTCGTATGATATGTTACGAATTGAAATTCGTACAATATGTAACATTCGTATACATTTTGCTATAAATTTGTGAAACTTAGGACATGTTACGAATTCCAATTTATTGTTGCTTTGGTTAATTATAGGGTTAAGGTTAGGGGAAGGGTTAGTTAAAAGGGTTATTGGAAGGGTTAGCTAACATGCTAAATAGTTGCAAAGTAGTTTAAAAGTATTTGTAGAGTTACAAAGTTGCTAATTAGCTAAAATGTTAAAGTTGTCCATGATGAGATTCGAACACACAACCTCACGACAATTTCATAAATGTGTCAAGTGCAGCGTCTGGTTGCTCTTCATTACACACCACAGACCAACAAATATTCTTTACATCTACAACATATGAATCACTACAAAACTTGTATGACCTCTTAAACACTATATTAGGCCCAGTATTTGGAACTTTGGTTTTCATAGACATGGCTACTATATTCTGATCACAACATCTGATGGATTTGGATGCTGCTTTAAAGTACATTTCTGCAGCGTTAGTAAAGATGTGATCAATACATGTTGATGATTTCATTCCTGTGCTGTTTGTAACTACCCTGGTAGGTTGACTGATAACCTGAACCAGGTTGCAGGCACTAGTTACAGTTTGAAGCTTTCTCTTGAGTGGGTAGCCTGATGTAAGCTAGTCAATATTTAAATCACCCAGATAATATACCGCTCTGTTGATATCAGATACCTTATCAAGCATTTCACATATGTTATCCAGATACTGACTGTTAGCACTTGGTGGTCTATAGCAGCTTCCCACCAGAATGGGCTTTAGGCGAGGCAGATGAACCTGTAGCCATATTTCTTCAACATTATTTAACATGAGATCCTCTCTAAGCTTTACAGAAATGGGGTTCTAAATATTAACGGCCACAGCTCCAACTTTGGCATTTCCGTATTTTCTGTAGCTCTTATAACCACTGTATCATCTAAGTGAGTTTCAGAGATTGTCAGAATATGAATGTCACCTGTTACTAGCAAATGATTGATTTCATGAACCTTGTTTCTTCAGCTACATATGTTAACATGGGCTATTTGTTGCACTTTTCTTGGATGCTTGATTGTTTTTATTGCTTTACTGGGAAGCTTAGCAGAGGTAGACATGCTCATGTTATTTATGTTAGTGCAGGGTGAGCTGCACACAGTGGACTTCCTACTAGGGTACACCGCCTCAGTGCTAACAGTATCACTCTGGTTCATAAGCACATGATTACTGCATACATAAGCTGTGGGATCAGCAGAGGCATTCAGGGCAGTAAGAGGGAAATAAATGAGGTTACTTACATTGTGTCTTCCAACACCCCTGGGATAATGTACATTTGCTGTAGCATTATGACAACTAGTCTCGAAGCCAGTTATGGAGGGCTAAAAGTCTGCTGAACCATTCAATGCCACGATTTAGGCAGCGAGACAGATATTATGGGCCATTTGTTGGTGTCAAGTAGTGGCCCAATCAGTTCTTTAAAATCAATTTTCAGCTGTTCTGAGCTGCCCTTCATAATGTCATTGAATCTCACGGGAACTATGATAGACTCAATTTCCTGACGCTGGTTTAAATTGTTTGGGAGCAGCTTATTGATGTCCTGTACTCACGCTCATGGATAGCACAACGTGTTTGCTCCAGGGACTGAGACATTAAACTGCCCAATACAATGGCCGGAGAAGGGAATGGTGAAATCTGCACATTCCCACCCATCACACAATTCGTTGAGTATTTCACGAGCCCACGAGCGGCAGGATAGCGTACGTAACATGCGAGCTCGACTTTTTTTTGTACAGAAATAAAATAAAATTGGAATGGCCGCTAGAGGCGATAACATCGTCAATGGGCAAGCCCAAAAAATTATTTCAGATCCCTCCTATGTACTTCACTAATTTTCAGTCACCCTTTTGGCTGTTGGCATTACAGACCTTTTTTTTCTTTGGGACAAGTAATTTCAGCTTTTGTCCTACTTGTCCGATGGACAAGTGGCTAAAAAAGTTAATGTCAAGCTCTTGACATATCCCCGTGTCAGTCAGAATACAGTGCACATCCCATCTAACATTTTCCCCTTGTAATCTCAAATAAGGGGACTTTGTCCCATCCCAGGCCAGAGCCAGGCGTGCTTTGTAGGAATTAGGATTAGGCCTGTGATTTAGAAACTATGTTACAATTTATGAATTTGCAATCTAATTTGATTTAATTATGTAATTTGATAATCAGGCTTGGTGGATGAGTCTGGTGACAGCTCAGACGACGAGCCATTGGTTAAGATGATCAGGAAGCCTCCAACAGACTGCCAGCTGAGCGAGAGAGTGAAGACACTGCTGAAATACACAGACCTGGCGGGTGTGACAATGAAGCAAATCTACAATAGAGTAAGAGGACATATATCCAACGTTATTCAAATTTCCAGATTTGACTTAAAATCACTTTCTGCACACCAGATGATGTAATCCTTCTCTCCGGATGATGTCATCGGAAACACTTATCTTCTATCATTTTTTACTCCAAAACAGAAATCCGCTGTTGGGGTGGTGCTGGAGATATGTTAATGTTGGGGTGGTGCTGGAGATATGTTAATGTTGGGGTGGTGCTGGAGATATGTTAATGTTGGGGTGGTGCTGGATATGATATGTTAATGTTGGGGTGGTGCTGGATATGATATGTTAATGTTGGGGTGGTGCTGGATATGATATGTTAATGGTGGGGTGGTGCTGGATCTGATATGTTAATGGTGGGGTGGTTCTGGAGATATGTTAATGGTGGGGTGGTGCTGGAGATATGTTAATGGTGGGGTGGTGCTGGATATGATATGTTAATGGTGGGGTGGTGCTGGATATGATATGTTAATGTTGGGGTGGTGCTGGATATGATATGTTAATGTTGGGGTGGTGCTGGATATGATATGTTAATGTTGGGGTGGTGCTGGATATGATATGTTAATGTTGGGGTGGTGCTGGATATTATATGTTAATGGTGGGGTGGTGCTGGATATGATATGTTAATGTTGGGGTGGTGCTGGATATGATATGTTAATGGTGGGGTGGTGCTGGATATGATATGTTAATGGTGGGGTGGTGCTGGATATGATATGTTAATGTTGGGGTGGTGCTGGATATGATATGTTAATGTTGGGGTGGTGCTGGAGATATGTTAATGTTGGGGTGGTGCTGGATATGATATGTTAATGGTGGGGTGGTGCTGGAGATATGTTAATGTTGGGGTGGTGCTGGATATGATATGTTAATGGTGGGGTGGTGCTGGATCTGATATGTTAATGGTGGGGTGGTGCTGGATATGATATGTTAATGGTGGGGTGGTGCTGGATATGATATGTTAATGGTGGGGTGGTGCTGGATATGATATGTTAATGTTGGGGTGGTGCTGGAGATATGTTAATGTTGGGGTGGTGCTGGATATGATATGTTAATGGTGGGGTGGTTCTGGAGATATGTTAATGTTGGGGTGGTGCTGGATATGATATGTTAATGTTGGGGTGGTGCTGGATATGATATGTTAATGGTGGGGTGGTGCTGGATATGATATGTTAATGGTGGGGTGGTGCTGGATATGATATGTTAATGTTGGGGTGGTGCTGGAGATGATGAATTTGATGTTGAAAAAGGGTGGAATTGTCCTTAAAATATTTTTGTGTAGATCATTATCTTCCATTGTGTGATCTCTTTTAGGTGTTTGAGATGTGCCCCCGGTATGACCTGTCTAACAAGAAGGACATCATCAAGCAGACAGTGAAAGAGGGGATTTCTTTACAACCCAGGGTTTTAATCAAGCCATTGTAGTGATGGGTAACGATGCTTCGTGGGTGACTGTTGTTGATGTGTGCAGAGGGTCCCTGGTTCGCGCCCGGGTCGGGGCGAGGGGACGGTCTAAAGTTATACTGTTACACCATATTCATAGCTTTGACAGATAACATTATAATCAATGATCTCAGGAAAACATAGTTCATATCGTGACAAAGACTCTGGGATTCCTGTATATGCCTTTCCTGGACCTTTCATTGATATTTTTTACATACATGTTCAGACTGTTTAAATACTATACAATTTCATACAATTTATTTGTTTTACTTGCCTAAGTTTTGTAAATAAAGTATTTATTGTACTGTACTGATTTGGTTTATGGTGCTCCTCTCTACTGTACAGTGTACACACATTGCATTATTTATAAGCACTACCCAAATAAGATTTAGAGAAATCCCCACAGAGTGAATTTTCATTGTGATCCACAGAATGTTATAGATGTTTACTAATCAACTGGAAACGACACCTTTCGAGACTCAATTTGGATTTGTTGTGGATAAGTACAGCAGATGAGACAAGGCAATTAGCTTGCCCAGCAGCCCTGCCCTTAGGCCCCTCTGCTTGGAGTAATGCTCCTTTGCTCTCCCTTCATCTCCCCCTCCTCCCATAACAAGATGACGGACGCATTCTCTTCATGTCGTCAGACGCCATGTTCCCAATCTAAGAGCAAACTGACTCACTCTTCATTTGCATATGATAATACAAATGTTTAATGCTTAACTCATGTCCTCTTGACTAGGACGAAAGGCGGTTTCACCAAAAGAGCTGGCAGTACCTCTGGAGCACTTTCTGGCATGGCAAGCAGAGGTGGTATGCCTACTATAAAATGCATCGAATGTTGTCACCGCCAGCTAATTCAAAAGGAACAGGGAAGGCTGTCAATGATATCAGTGCATAACTACCATGAATGAGACAGAATGTCCATATAGGTTTTCTCTTTTTGTGTGTGCTTTTCATATACATAGCCTTTGATTAAAATAGCCTCTAGCCTATAGATTCTCATTGACAGGAAATTCCTAAAGTTCCCAACAACTTTTTAAAGTTTTGACTTCATGCAAACTGCAAACTTGCACTCGAACGGTTTTGTTGAAATGTTAGGTTTGCCAACAGCGTTTCATTGATTTCATTGACTGCTGAGTTTTCAGTTGACTTTTAAGGCCACTGACGGATGGAGGCTACATTTCAGTAATCACTGCAGCGGTCGCGTGCATAATGACTTCACAGCGGGGAGTTGCTCCATTTGATTTCATCCACTGTTACAATGTATCTGGTAGGCCTACCAGTAGCGGTGCGTGGGGAAGCCAGACAAAAAGCCATATGACAAATTATGTGTTGTGATAGTTGCATTGTTTGCTCTATTACCTGTTAGTTCAAATGCCTTGCGACCGTGATATATAGGCCTAAGGCTGAGACAATAAGGAGACACAGTGGCATAATAAATTCAACCACACCTTTATTTCATCACAAAACCGCAGAGCAAACTCTGTCCAGTGAAGTCCACAAAGCATATTGCATGTAACAAACATGCATGTAACAAACAGTTACAAACAGTTACACCTACAGCATGGTCAAGTAAGTTAATGTTTCCGACATTTTCACAACTACTAAATAACTATTGATTTAGAACCACAGAGTTACCGCAAGTCCCAAAGAAAACAGGAGCTGCCTCCACTATTCCAGCACCATTTCAACTTCAACATTTCAACATCATCAAATCACCAATGCTTAATCTAATACAGTGACAACTAAAAGATACCGAAAACTATTTAGTCCAATTGACGTAAGCTACGCTGATCAAAAATATAAACACAACATGCAACAATTTCAAAGATTTTACTGGTTCATATAGGGAATCGGTCAATTGAAATAAGGCACTAATCTACGGATTTCACATGACTGGGCATACAGATACTTTTATAAAAAATAAGTAAGTATCTGGTGTGATCACCATTTGTCTCATGAAGCTCGACATCTTCACATAGAGTTTTTTTTTTTTTGGGGGGGGGGGGCACTCTGTCCACAACACCATCAGCAAACCGCTCGCCTACTTGACACCATACACCATGTCTGCCATCTGCCTGGTACAGTTGATACTGGGATTCATCCATGAAGAGCACACTTCACCAGTGTGCCAGTGGCCATTGAAGGTGAGCATTTGCCTACTGAAGTCGGTTACGAAGTCGAACTGCAGTCAGGTCAAGACCCTGGTGAGGATGACGAGCATGCAGATGAGCTACTTGAGACGGTTTCTGACAGTTTGTGCAGAAATTATTCAGTTGTGCAAACCCACAGCTGTCCCGGTGGCTGGTCTCAGATGATCCCGCAGGTGAAGAAGCCGGATGTGGAGGTCCTGGGCTGGCGTGGTTATCCGTGGTCTGCGGTTGTGAGACCGGTTGGACGTACTGCCAAATTCTCTAAAAAACGTTTGGAGGTGACTTATGGTAGCGAAATGAACATTCAATTATCTGGCAACAGCTCTGGTGGACATTACGGCAGTCAGCATGCCAATTGTACGTTACCTCAAAATTTGAGACATCTGTTGCATTGTGTTGTGTGACAAAACAGCACATTTTAGAGTGGCCTTTTATTGTCCCCAGAACAAGGTGCACCTGTGTAATGATCATGCTGTTTAATCAACTTCTTGATATGCCACACCTGTCAGGTGGATGGATTATCTTGACCAAAGAGAAATGCTCACTAACAGGGAGGTAAACATATTTAAGTGCAACATTTGAAAGAAATAATATTTTTGTGCATATGGAACATTTCTGGGATCTTTTATTTCAGCTCATGAAACATGGGACCAACACTATACATGTTGTGTTTATATTTGTGTTCAGTGTAAATATGTGGCTGTCCATGGTTATGATTTCTCTCTGTGAGTGTGTGTGTGTGTGTGTGTGTGTGTGTGTGTGTGTGTGTGTGTGTGTGTGTGTGTGTGTGTGTGTGTGTGTGTGTGTGTGTGCGTTCGTGCAAGTAGAAAAAAACATGTTGACTCACCCTACTTGTAGAGAAACTTCAATGCCATCCTCCTCTCTTTCATGTTGACGAAACGGCCTATGACTCTGTCATACAGTACAAGTTGAGTCAGCTAGTTAAATTAACATCAGCCTTCTACATTTTGCTACATATTGAACTTCCATCCTACCAGGCCAGGGGCACAATGTATGAATTTATGGTTGGACCAGAATCGCCATTATAATCATTGGCCAGTACGGATAATGAAGTGAAACCACAAGTCCAAATCCCTATCTCCATCCATGGCTAATTTAGGAAATATCCTATTTTAGCTAGCTAGTTATCCACCGGAGGACAACAACACAACAAGGTGCAACAATTCAAGTTGTTTCTGTCAATGATGTTTGGCTCTTGATGTGATTGGAGTAAAGCCAAACCCAAACTGTCTTCCCTTGACACTATTTTGGTGTACCAGGACTGTTTATAGAGCTGAGCGCACTCATTTTAGCTCAATGCTGATTGGCTATTATTTTACACTTTTTTATAAAGTGAGGCCAAATGCTCGCTGGCTTCCCTTGCGTTCAATGCCATACTTATTTTGACCAGACAGCATCAGATATATGGCCTACACATGCAGAGACATATGCTTTCTCTGTTGAGATACATTCAGCCTCTTGGGAAATTATGAAACGCAGTGAGACGAAAGATACGTTTTTTATTTGTTTATTTTTTTTATTCTACATTTTTGGGTGGAAGCATGGCTTTCCTTGGCATCCATGAATACACGTCACTGCGGCCTTACATAGGGACACAGCGGTAAGTGGGGTCGACTTCGAAACGGTGGTTAGATCTAACAACTCCTTGTTTGTGCAGCTAGCACAGTACGTGTTCTGTCTGGCCACGATGCTTGAGCAACAGGCCGTCACTTGGGCATTTATTATTCTGGAGATGGAACTAAAGTACCCTTAACTCGTTTTGAGATCACACCATTTGTCACAATGTCCGGTCATGATAGTGACATCAATATTGTAGAGGGATAAAACACTACCAAGGCTTGGCAATAACATTCAGTTGTGCATTCCCTGATGAAGGCACTCTTAGCTATTATCCTTGGACATAATTTGCACCTTGCAGAGACCGCATATAGCCCAAGCTATAGCAGGAGAATATTTAGGGAGACCCTTCTAAATAATAGGACCTGTATCTAGGCTACGTCCGACTTATATCTCTAATTAACTCTACGATAAACACTGAGGTCCCCCCAAGCACCTACTGCACGACGTCTCCCTACCCCTCAAAATGTCACTGTTAGTCTGGATCAATATCAGCTTCACAATCCTGGGGCAGCAGCAGTGGCAGTTTCATAGCGTCTAGTCTCCATAAATGTTTATTTGTGTTGTGGAGCGCCGGACGAAGTTGACTCACACCTCGACCCTATAATGTAAAGAGGAGGCCGCGGTCATGCCCCAGGGTCCGGGTCGCATCTGTCTAGGGTCTGCGTGGGATGCTCGCGCGGGATGCAGACTGATGTACTGATGTAGCCTAAAAATATAAATATTAAAAGTTACTTTGTTAACTTGGTCGAGACAAACCACAGACCCAGAGTACCTATCAATAAGGACTAGCAAGCAAAGAACTATCTGTCTGTAGTCTATTTGATGTTTAGGCGTAGGCCTACTTTTCAGTAAAAACTGGTTTAATTCGACCTCACACATTTTCATGACATTCATAGGCTAGGCCTACATAGGCTGCGTTTACATAGGCAACACAGATCTGTTTTTTTGCCCAATTATAGGCAAAATATCAGATCTGATAGGTCAAAAGACTAATGGCAAACATAGCAAACATAGACTAGTGGCAAACATATCAGAATTATCCTGCCTGTGTAAATGAAGCCTTAAACACCTGCAATGTCAGATAGTGAGACCTATGATGATTTTTTATCACGTATCATGCTGGTTGAAGCTATAACCACAAGAGGGCGAAATTGTTTCATAAACGATTCTTTGCTCAGACAAGTTGCACTACAAAGTTACTAGACCTACAGAGCCTTCAGAAAGTGCACCACTTGACTTCTTCCACATTTTGTTGTTACAGCCTGAATTTAAAATGGATTATGTAGATTATTCTGGTCACTGGCCATACACACAATACCACATAATTAGTTATTTTTTTTACAAATTCATTAAAAATGGAAAGCTAAAATGTCAATAAGTATTGAGCCCTTTTGTTATGGCAAGCCTAAATAAGTTCAGGAGTAAAAATGTGCTTAATTAGTCAAATAATACATTGCATGGACTCACTCTGTGTGGAATAATAGTGTTTAACATGATTTTTGAATGACTACCTCATCTCTCTACCCCACTCATACAATTTTCTGTAAGGTCCCTCAGATGAGCAGTGAATTTTAAACACAGATTCAACCACAAACACCAAGGTGGTTTACCAATGCCTCGCAAAGAAGGGCACCTATTGGTAGAAGGGTACAAATAAAAAAACAGACATTGAATATCCCTTTGATCATGATGAAGTTATTCATTACACTTTGGATGGTGTATCAATATACCCAGTCACTACAAAGATACCGGCGTCCTTCCTAACTCAGTTTCATGGAGAGGAAGAAAACCACTCAGGGATTTCACCATGAGGCCAATGGTGACTTTAAAACAGTAACAGAGTTTAATGGCTGTGATCGGAGAAAACAGAGGATGGATCAACAACATTGTAGTTATTCCACAATACTAACCTAATAGACAGGGTGAAAAGATGGAAGCTTGTACAGAATACAAATATTCCAAAACATGCATCCTGTTTGCAACACGGCACTAAAGTAATACTGCAAAATAATTTGGCAAAGCAATTCACTTTTTGTCCTGAATACAAAGTTTTATGTTTGGGGCAAATCTAATCCAACACATTACTGAGTAGAACGCTCCATGTTTTCAAGCCTAGTGGGAGCTGCATCATGTTATGGATATGCTTGTAATCGTTAAGGACTGGGTAGTTTTTCAAGATAAAAAATAAACAGAATGAGCTAAGCCCAAGCAACATCCTAGAGGAAAACCTGGTTCAGTCTGCTTTCCTAGACACTAGGAGATGAACTCTACCTACATGTAAATTGTTCTTAAAACTTCTTAAAGCATTGTTGGTTAATGGATTGTAAGTAAGCATTTCACTGTAAGGTCAACACATGTTGTATTCGGCGCATGTGACAAATACAATTTGATATGATTTGAATTCACCTTTCAGCAGGACAATAACCCAAAACACAAGGCCAAATCTGCACTGGAGTTGCTTACGAAGAAGACAGTGAATGTTCCTGAGTGACAAAGCTACAGATTTCACTTAAATCTACTTGAAAATCTATGGCAAGACCTGAAAATGGTTGTCTAGCAATGATCAACAATTAATTTGAAAGAGCTTGAAGAATATTGAAAAGAATAATGGACAAATGTTGCACAATAAAGGTGTGGAAACCTCTTAGAGATTTACCCAGAAAGACTCACAGCTGCAATCGCTACCAAAGATGCTTCTACAATGTATTAACTCAGGGGTGAGAATACTTATGTAAATGAGATATTTCTGTATTTCATTTTCAATACATTTGCAAAAATGTCTAAAAACATGTTTTCACTTTGTCATTATGGGACATTGTGTGTAGATGGGTTAGAAAAAATAAATATTTAATCCATTTTGATTTCAGGCTGTAACACAACAAAATGTGGAATAGGTCGAGGGGTATAAATACTTTCTGAAGGCACTATAAGAATGTTTAAAAAGATATTCGGCAAACACCAGAGGGCAGTCTGTTGCTTTAAAAAAGAAGGTTGGTTGGAGTCACTGTCCTTGGTGCTGAAGCTGTCCAACGCATGATGCTGTGTGCCACTTATTTGAATTTGTGGATACGTTTATTAATTCATTATTTTTACCATTGACGCAGGCTATATTTTCCCATCAAGTCTATGTGAATTTATTTCTGATTGAGGGGGGTTGCAATAGGCCTACATTGCTCTCTGGCTCAACATACAGTACCAGTCAAAAGTTTGGACCCACCTACTCATTCACAGGTTTTTCTTTATTTTTACTATTTTCTACATTGGAGAAAAATAGTGAAGACATCAAAACTATAAAACAACACATATGGAATCATGTAACAAAAACATGTTAAACAAATCAAAATATATTTTATATTTGAGATTCTTAAAAGTAGCCACCCCTTTGCCTTGATGACAGCTTTGCAAACTCTTGGCATTCTCTCAACCAACTTCATGAGGAATGCTTTTCCAACAGTCTTGAAGGAGTTCCCACATATGCTGAGCAGTTGGTGGCTACTTTTCCTTCACTCTGAGGTCCAACTCATCCCAAACCATCTCAATTGGGTTGAGGTCGGGTGATTGTGGAGGTCAGGTCATCTGATGCAGCACTCCATCACTCTCCTTCTTTGTCAAATAGCCCTTACACAGACTGGAGGTGTGTTTTGGGTCATTGTCCTGTTGAAAAACAATGCAAACTAGATGGGATGGCGTATCGCTGCAGAATGCTGTGGAGCCATGCTGGTTAAGTGTGCCTTGAATTCTAAATAAATCACAGACAGTGTCACCAGCAAAGCACCTTCACACCATCACACCTCCTCCTCCATGCTTCATGGTGAGAACCACACATGCAGAGATCATCCATTCACCTACTCTGTGTCTCACAAAGACATGGTGGTTGGAACCAAAAATCTAAATTTTGACTCTTCAGACCAAAGGACAGATTTTCACCGGTCTAATGTCCATTGCTCGTGTTTCTTGGCCCAAGCAAATCTCTTCTTATTGTTGTTCTTTAGTAGTGGTTTCTTTGCAACAATTCGACCATGAAGGCCTGATTCACACAGTCTCCTCTGAACAGTTGATGTTGAGATGTGTCTGTTACTTGAATTCTGTGAAGCATTTATTTGGGCTGCAATCTGAGGTGCAGTTAACTCTAATGAACTTATCCTCTGCAGCAGAGGTATCTCTGGGTCTTCCTTTCCTGTGGTGGTCCTCATGAGAGCCAGTTTCATCATAGCACTTGATGGTTTTTGTGACGCCCTTGAAGAAACTTTCAAAGTTCTTAACATTTCCGGATTGACTGACCTTCATGTCTTAAAATAATGATGGACTGTTGTTTTTCTTTGCTTATCTGAGCTGTTCTTGCCATAAAATGGACTTGGTCCTTTACCAAATAGGGCTATCTTCTGTGTACCACCCCTACCTTGTCACAACACAACTGATTGGCTCAAATTCATTAAGGCAAGAAATTCCACATATTAACTTTTAACAAGGCGGACCTGTTAATTGAAATTCATTCCAGGTGACTACCTCGTGAAGCTCGTTGAGAGAATGCCAAGAGTGTGCAAAGCTGTCATCAAGGCAAAGGGTGGCTACAAATATAAAATATATTTTGATTTGTTTCACAATTTATTGGTTAATACATGATTCTACATGTGTTATTTCATAGTTGTGATGTCTTCACTATTATTATACAATGTAGAACATAGTAAAAATAAAGAAAAACATTGGAATGAGTAGGTGTGCCCAAACTTTTGACTGGTACTGTAAGGGACTCAGGTTGTCTTGACTGATAGGCATATTTGGATATGGTTGAGTGGGACAGTCAGTGACTTATAATGTTATTTTAGTGCATTTTCACACGGTTCTGTCTGGCCTATGGTCACGCTTGTCATTGTGCTCAGGTAACATCTGCTATAGCCTTCAGTATCTTAAATTCCATTCAGTGGTGGAAAAAGTACCCAATTGTCATTCTTGAGTAAAAGTAAAGATAACTTAATTGAAAATTACTCAAGTAAAAGTGAATGTCACCCAGTAAATTACTACTTGAGTAGAAGTCTAAAGGTATTTGGTTTTAAATATACTTAAGTATTGAAGGTATAAGAATAAATCATTTCTAATTCCTCATACTAAGCAAACCAGACGGCACCATTTTTAAAAACATATTTACGGATACCCAGGGGCACACTCCAACACTCAGATATAATGTACAGACGAAGCATCTGTGTTTAGTGAGTCTGTCAGATCAGAGGCAGTGGAGATGACCAGGGATGTTCTCTTGATAAGTGCATGAATTTGACCATTTTCATGCCCTGCTAGGCATTACAAACGTAACGAGTACTTTTGGGTGTCAGGGAAAATGTATGGAGTAAAAAGTACATTATTTTCTTTATGCGTCTAGTGGGGTAAAAGTAAAAGTTGTCAAAAATATAAATAGTGAAGTATAGATACCCCCAAAAAACGACAAGTAGTACTTTACAGTATTTATTACATAAGTACTTTACATCACTGATCCCATTGACTGTTCTCGGTAGGCTATCAAATAGGGTTTTGACTATGTGGTATATCGCTACGACCAGAAGTGACTTTTTCATAGCAGATTAGGATAATTAGAATAGTATGTTAGGATAATTAGGTTAAGGTTAGGAAAAGGGTACGGGTTAGCTAAAATGCTCTCCTAACCTGCAACGAAAAGTAACTTCCGGTCGTTGCTAGTCACAACCACCAAAGAGGTAGGCAGGCTACAACAGTAGGCTAACGCCGTGTGTCAACCATTCCTAATAAGTGTTCTCGCTCTCTCTTTCTCTCTCTCAGACACACACATAATTATGCGCGGTCTCCATATTCACACTCCACGGGGTGCGTGTCAGGGAGACATGTCCTAGTACACGCTCCGATTGTTTACTGATTAAACGCCTTCTGCTACTGGCTCCCCGCGTGCCCACGGAACAAGCCCCTTTCTAGCTTCGTGAAGTCCTTGTTAGTTCTAATTATTTTTCCAAACGCTGTTTGATATTATGTACAGTTCTTCCTCTGCTGTCGCCCAAACCCATTTGGGCACAGAAATGACCCAACTCTAAACCAAGCACCCCTCCAAAAATGGCAGAACTTTCGCATTTGCAAAATACCAGTTGACTTTTACCAATTAACTAAATCTACCTCTTCTGCTTTACCAGTTAAGGTATTCAACTTCAAATATAGGTGGGAAGCCCAGATTTTTCGATCCTTGAGGTGCTTCCTTAAAAGGTTACTACTTCGATTTAAGTCAGACTGCAACCAGCAGGCATTTCTGGCATCCATCCAGTGCCCTCCGCTTTTAAAGGTCAGATAGTGTGGATCAAAATGTACAATGTATAGCCTATAGGTGGATTAGCTAGGGTGGACCACGATGATGGTCTCTCAACCCTTAATAGAAAAAATAACATTTGATTGATGATTCCTCCATTGCCTGGTCAACCACTTACAAAAAAATGGGGGTATTCTCAATGTGTGTTTTTGTGAATGTGTTTCTGCTGTGAGACGGGTCCCGTTGTGGCATGGGGTAATGGCAGGGTCACAATTCTGTAGACAAATACCATTTATCTTACCTGTCTAGGCGGCTCGCAGACCGCTCAACTCTCCAATGCGGCACCACTGTTTGAGGCTGATTAACCCTCGTGTGAAGAATGATACGATTGTCTATTGTCTAAGAATAAGTGACATGTAGTGGGGTTTTAAACGTTCAGCGTTTTGCCCTATTAAGGCTGCAGCTTTTATGACCCGGTTTATGAAATGTGGTGAGAAACTGTCAGAGCGAGAGAAAAAGAAGAGGAGGGGTGGGGGGCTCTCGTGCTCTCACTGGAGGAGCGAGAAAAAAACGTCCGTTCGAGCGATACAAACTCAACTATCAAAGCCAAGGACCGCGCTGCACAGAAGACCGAGCAAGACACGCGATATGTCTCGCGGATTCAGGTACGTCCCAAGTTTTTCTACCAAATTATTTTATGAAAGAAGAGATGTACAGGTTAGGGCAGGTGTCGGTTTTGATATGCTCGTGACAAGGACAGCTAAAGTGTAAGGACTATGTATCGGCTTCTCTCCTGTTCGATAATGAAATATCATTGAATGTTTGGAATCAGGCCACTGAGGTTTGTGAGCAATGAATTCGGGCAGATGAGGGTGAAAAATATTGCATGCTGCGCGTTGGATCGTACAGAGCATGATATATGGCTTATATACCTAGAGACAGCGTGGAAATCTGATGTATGTTCAAATATAATTTCACACCACTCAGTGCAACGATGTTCCATGTCATCAGACTGGGTATCAAGGATTTGTTCAGTAGTGACTAATGAAGGGAATATAAATTAACATTGATTGGTTTAGGAACTCAATTAGATACTTTCTAAACCGTGGAAATACCAGCACATAGCTTCACTAGGCAGTAGCCTACATCAGCAGCACCTGTACGAAGCCGTTTCTTCAATTATCGTAGGAGTTCGTTAGTGCGCTGTCCATTGTGCTGAAATGGCCTTCTCGGCAACTCGGTTTGTCAATGGACGGAGGGAGCGATGCCATATGCTCTTATGGGGAAATGGGGGGAAACGATGATAAACTGCCTCGAATTTTAAGTATGCTATAATTTATGTTACCTGTCTGCGACAATCGAACGACAAAAAAAAATTGACTTCAGTGTTATTCTCAATGAACGTGTAAAGATAATTGCCCCCTGTGGGATAAATAAAGTATATTGAATTTAATCGAATTCTTGTTTTATGTTCTGCAGTTCATGTTTGCAAAGGGATACTGAATTAGCCTTATTTCTAGTAGGCATGTTGTGTTTGGGCTATGAACCTAGTCAATTTAATAAGAATATGCTCGTGTTTATTGCGAGGGACACCATTATTTTCAAACCCATGTAATTTAGAGACTATATGATAACTGTAAGACGTTGCATATCTGTTGCTGCCTTCACAATCTTGCTTGATCTTTTATGATCTCTCTCCAGGTCTGTTTGGATATGCTCAGGGCGCTGTGTTTCCAAACTATGGTCACTGGGTTAAACGTGGATATACTGAGAGACAGTCAACGTTTCTGCTCAACTGCCCGGAGCGAATAGTATGCCCGTGCAGCTGGCACCGCTCACGCGATGTGGAATATGGCACGTGTAAATATGGGTTTCCTCGCGATCCTGTGTCTTCCGACGCTGTTCTTCGACGTCCTCGTGCTGTCCCACAAAAGCAACATCTATGAGAGGTCGGCAGTCCCGCGAGCCGCACCCCGCTCCGTGGCCCGGATGGATGGAGATGTGATAATCGGTGCCCTCTTCTCCGTCCACCACCAGCCGTCTGCTGAAAAAGTGGCTGACCGAAAGTGTGGGGATGTTCGGGAGCAGTACGGCATCCAGCGGGTAGAGGCCATGTTCCACACCCTGGACAGAATCAATGCCGACCCTTTCCTGCTCCCCAACATCAGCCTGGGCTGTGAGATCCGGGACTCCTGCTGGCACTCCTCCGTGGCCCTGGAGCAGAGCATTGAGTTCATCCGGGATTCCCTCATCTCGATCCGGGATGACAAGGACGGCTCCAAGTGGTGCATAGACGGCACGCCGTCCAACCAACCCCCGCCCTCCAAGAAGCCTATTGCGGGGGTGATTGGGCCGGGTTCCAGCTCCGTTGCCATCCAGGTACAGAACCTCCTACAGCTCTTCAACATTCCCCAGATTGCTTACTCAGCGACCAGTATCGACCTGAGCGACAAGACTCTGTTTAAGTACTTCCTGCGGGTCGTGCCCTCTGACACGCTCCAGGCCCGGGCCATGCTGGACATAGTCAAGCGCTACAACTGGACCTACGTGTCTGCGGTACACACGGAGGGTGAGTCACTCAACCCACTCAACACAGGGGTCCTGAAAGCTGTGTGTGGGGTAGGATAGGATTAGGCCCAGTAGGCATAGGAGGACTGGCTCGGCTTTGGAGAGGGTTTTTACATGCTGTCAAGTTGATTTTGTCTCGTATGTGTTTGGGTTTGAGATAAGAAATCAATGCTTAAGATAAATATGCCTAGCTATAGAGGTGGTGGATAAATTGTTAATGTGGTTTGTACACAGATAAGTACTTGCTAGCAAGTATGTGTGTCCTCCTCCCTGTCCTCCTCCCTATGGGTGTGCTCCTATGTGCAATATTGCATTGGAGGGAAACTTGCTGTGTAATGGAATTCCCTCTCTCCAGACAGAACTATACATCTGGTGCAGTATAAGTATTCACACACCACAGGCAAAGTCGGTTCTTTAGCCGTTCATCACACCCACACCCCAGAAACACATCCAATCTCTCAAGCCACAATTCAGTCAAATTGTTGTCAAAATGTTATCAGAATGGAAATGCATTTTGGTGTTTATTTGTATCTATTTATATTAAAAGGGAATTAGATGGGATGCTAGATGTTCTGTCTCCCAGGATGTTACATTTGATGCTAATTCTATTCCATTAGAAAATAACAGGCATGCTCTATCATCTTCATTATTCCTAAGCATGTCTTAATTAATCAATCAGCCTATCCATATTCAACAGGGGCACTAATGGACTGTTTCCCCTCTGCTCTGTGCGGTGTATCCTACTATCAGGCTGGGGTTACAGGTGGTGGAACCACATCATTAAATAGTCATTTAAAGTATCTCTGGGCGGAATCATAGAAATAGAATCCCGCTGGTCCATCCATACTAGTAATTCTAATTCTATGTGTGTAACTAATACATCCAAAATTCCCCCGTTATGTGTATTGATAGAAATCAACTCCCATCTGTGTTATTGCTATTCAGATGTAGCGGAATTACTGTGTTGAGTGTGTTTCCATCATATCTAACCCCTGGTTGGGAGGGATGTGTAGTCTAAGCACAGCTTGCAAAGGGGTTCTGGCAATGCCCCTCAATACCTGAAATACCAGCACATCAATACAGCAGCCCACATAGCTTCTCAGCAGCACCTGTCTGAAGGTGTTATCGGCTGTGTGTGAGTGCGCTGTCCAGGGTGCTGAACTTGTTAATATACCAGTAGAGTACTCCACAATGCAAACACACACCATGTAACTCAATCACATAAAACTCTTTAACCAGTTTACCACTATTGTCAGTGGAAGAGGGTAGAATGAGATGTGGAGATAGCTAAACTGTAGTTACTACAAGTAAATCTCTGCCATTAGCAATTAGCCAAGGCTCCTCAGCGTAAACCTCAATGAAATGTACCTAATGATGAGAGTAGGTAATGATTGACAGGCGGAGTGTATGGCCACTAAGGAATTCTGGGAGTTGTTAGAGGGATATGTGATAGACAGGCCCTAAATGGAGGGTCGAACTTTGGATCAGCTTGTAAAGGTGGAACCTAGAAACCAGTTAGTCTGGAAAACCAGACTCTAGGCAACACAGTGACTAAGGTCTGGTTTCAATGATGGACTCTTTTGCATAGAGGAACTACGTCACTGCCTACGTTACTACTTTATCTGCTTGAATAAAATACAAAATAGTCGCTAGCAAGATGGAGATCACAGAGGTTATTTTTAATGAGTGCTTTTCACAAGTGGCTAGTATGCATCAACTATCTTAACCAAAACCACTGTAAAGGTTGTGCCTGAAAACGTCGCTTTTGAATCATGACGTTCTGGCATGTCTGCATCGTGATTTGTCTGGAGATTCCTCAGAAGGTTTTTATTCCCCTTATTGGCGTAGCATTGAGGCAGTGATGTAGTTCCTCTATGCCAAAAGAGTCCATCATTGAAACCAGACCTTAGTTACTGTGTTACCTAGGGTCTGGTTTTTCAAGACTAGAAACCTGTAGGGGAGTCACAAAGTTCACAGGTCACGGTCAGGTTGAGGGGCAGGCAGGGCCAGAAGAGAGTGGAGGTGAAGTGCCATGAGGCTCAGCTAGGGGGTGCCAGGTATCTGACTGTCACCAGACCCGGTAGGTAGCAGTCCACTGGGAACAGAGATAGGAGTGTTGGCATAATAAGGGTGTTGTATGCGAAGGAAAACAGTGGAGGATAACAGTATGTGTAGTAGCCACAGTCAGAGTACAGGACCACTGTTTTGATCTCCTACATGGACGATTTTGCCCAATGTGATGGCCACGACATTGGATTCATTGGATCTAACTAAACACATCTCTTCAGTTTGAACTATAGGCCTACTTGCCTATTTGACGTTTAGAATATTAAGTGTATTGGGTAAATGGTGTTTCTGCACTTTGGGAATGCTTTTGGATTGGTTAAAAGTGTGGTATCTGCAGTGAGATGAAAATTGAGTGAATGTGTTAATTGATATGAAAAATTTGACTGAAATACAACACTGAAATGCTTACATTGAAATGCTATGAATCTAAGGGGTTTATAATTGATCAACCATTATGTGAATTCACCTGTTCAGATAGAACTGCTATACTGGCAAACTAACAATTGGGGCCTAGTCTATAATATCATGCCAGAGTAATGCATTAGTGTGCTGCCAATTCAGCCCTTTCTCATTTTTCAGAATAAGACAGGTGTGTATGAGGACAATGATTGTGTAAACAAAGGCACTGCATTAACATTGCAGACACATCTTTGATTGAAGCCAGCACTTTGAATATACATAATCCTCTATGCAGCATCCTCTATGCACTACTAGGACTATGTCCCAAATGGCACCCTTCCTCTACAGTGCACTTATTTTGGCCAGAGCTTCATCAGCTCTGGTCAAAAGCAGTGCACTACATAGGGAACATGATGCCATTTCAGACACAGTCTATGTATGTAAAATAAGACAGCATTGCAAAGCTTGTACAACTGATTAGGATGTTATCATGGGAAAATGTAGCGCAGTCCTCTCCACCCCATTCAGCATCCCTGATTGCAATCAGTAGGCACTAGACTATCTGGCTATATCAGAAGATGGATCAGGACAGCAGCACAGTCACAATACACTCACGGCCTGACGACTCAAAGTCATCAGACTACCACAGTTGTTAGTATGGCTGAATCCAGTCACTATCAGCCTGGAGGGACTTGAGCATTTTCTGTTCCAAAATGGTGACTCCTCGTTGGCCATTTTGTGTCTGCAGTGGTGACTTACCCCTCTGTTTCTCTCTGAACCCTAGGAAACTATGGGGAGAGTGGCATGGAGGCCTTCAAGGAGCTGGCCACCCAGGAGGGTTTGTGCATCGCCCACTCTGACAAGATCTACAGCAACGCTGGAGAGAAGCACTTTGACCGCCTGCTTAAGAAGCTCCGTGATCGTTTGCCCAAGGCTCGCGTGGTGGTGTGTTTCTGTGAGGGAATGACTGTACGCGGCCTCCTAATGGCCATGAGACGTCTGGGTGTGGCTGGAGGAGAGTTCCTCCTCATTGGCAGGTAAGGCACAAGCCTTTAAGGCACTGATTTCTGGGTAGTTTTGGGCGAAGGGTGGCTTTGTGCCGCCTGCTTCCAGACACGCATGTCACCAAGGCAACTAAATCAAACCAAAGTTTATTTGTCACGTGCGCCGAATACCTTACAGTGAAATTCTTACTTACAGGGTCTAAACAACAGTGCAAAAAAGATATTAGGTGAACAATAGGTAAGTAAAGAAATAAAAACAACAGTAAAATGACAGTGAAAAATAACAGTAGCGAGGATATATACAGTAGCGAGGCTATAACAGTAGCGAGGCTACATACAGACACCGGTTAGTCGGGCTGATTGTGGTAGTATGTACATGTAGATATGGTTAAAGTGACTATGCATATGTAGCAGTGTGATGTTGTTCCCCTAGATTACGCACCAAATTGCACACAAGGACCAATTCAAATAGGCCAGGTCAAGAGGGGATGTTAATAATTTGATAATAATAATAATAATTCAGTGTATTTTTTTATTTAATTACAGCTGCATAGCTAATGTTTTTATTTGGTGTACAAACACTTTTTCATACCAATATTGTACATACAAGTGATTGTAAAAGTTTTGTATATTTTGGTTTGGCCCATCGCGGGTTATCTGTATTCCCATACCACTTTATCGTTCCCTTTTGCCTGACCCTCGGCTAGCAAGGTATGTTGTCCTTGGCTCCGAAACTGTTTAATATAAAACCGTCATAAGGTTATACAATGTACTGTTTTGCAACCATACGTTTGTTATAGTGTGGACAGTGTAGGAATTTATGTTAACAAGTTTCACAGAGCTCACTGACTGGGGTATCTGTTGTAACTTCTGAGTACTTGTGACAGTGGTTGAGTGAGTGTCCATGTGCTCGCGCAGGTGCCGGAGAGCTGTGACTGCACCAAGGGTAACGTGTGTGTTGTCTCTTCGTGTGCAGGTATGTCTTTTATTTTGTCAGAATTATGTTCTGTATAGTTTTACTTGTATATGCTGTTGTGCAGCGAGTGTGTGCACGCAGCACCTGTTAATTCCTTTTGGCGCCCTTTTGCCTGACCCTCGGCTAGCAAGGTGCCGGAGAGCTGTGACTGCACCAAGGGTAACGTGTGTGTTGTCTCTTCGTGTGCAGGGCAAATAAAAAGATTTCAACGAGCAGACCATCAGTTGTGGCAGCGTCCTAATTAAAAAAATACACAACGCAGAATGAACCACGCTACACATATATGATAAACAGAGAGTAGCAGTAGCGTAAAAGAGGGGTTGGCGGTTGGTGGGTGGCGGGACACAATGCAGATAGCCCGGTTAGCCAATATGCGGGGGCACTGGTTGGACGGGCCAATTGAGGTAGTATGTACATGAATGTATCGTTAAAGTGACTATGCATATATGATTAACAGAGAGTAGCAGCAGCGTAAAAGAGGGGTTGGGGGGGCACACAATGCAAATAGCCCGGGTAGCCATTTTATTACCTGTTCAGCAGTCTTATGGCTTGGGGGTAAAAACTGTTGAGAAGCCTTTTTGTCCAAGACTTGGCACTCTGGTACCGCTTGCCATGCGGTAGTAGAGAGAACAGTCTATGACTGGGGTGGCTGGGGTCTGACAATTTTTAGGGCCTTCCTCTGACACCGCCTGGTATAGAGGTCCTGGATGGCAGGCAGCTTAGCCCCAGTGATGTACTGGGCCGTACGCACTACCCTCTGTAGTGCCTTGCGTTCGGAGACCGAGCAATTGCCGTACCAGGCAGTGATGCAACCAGTCAGGATGCTCTCGATGTTGCAGCTGTAGAACCTTTTGAGGATCTCAGGACACATGCCACATCTTTTTAGTTTCCTGAGGGGGAATAGGCTTTGTCGTACCCTCTTCCCGACTGTCTTGGTGTGTTTGGACCATTCTAGTTTGTTGGTGATGTGGACACCAAGGAACTTGAAGCTCTCAACCTGCTCCACTACAGCCCCGTCGATGAGAATGGGGGCGTGCTTGGTCCTCCTTTTCCTGTAGTTCACACTCATCTCCTTAGTCTTGGTTACGTTGAGGGATAGGTTGTTATTCTGGCACCACCCGGCCAGGTCTCTGACCTTCTCCCTATAGGCTGTCTCATCGTTGTCGTTGATCAGGCCTACCATTGTTGTGTCGTCTGCAAACTTGACGGAGTTGGAGTTGTGCCTGACCATGCAGTCGTGGGTGAACAGGGAGTACAGAACGGGACTGAGCATGCACCCCCGAGGGGCTCCAGTGTTGAGGATCAGCATGGCAGATATGTTGCTACCTACCCTCATCACCTGGGGCTGGCCCGTCAGGAAGTCCAGGATCCAGTTGCAGAGGGAGGTGTTTAGTCCCAGGGTCCTTAGCTTAGTGATGAGCTTTGAGGGCACTATGGTGTTGAAAGCTGAGCTGTAGTCAATGAATAGCATTCTCACGTAGGTGTTCCTTTTGTCCAGGTGGGAAAGGGCAGTGTGGAGTGCAATAGAGATTGCATCATCTGTGGATCTGTTTGGGTGGTATGCAAATTGGAGTGGAATTAAACCAAGTGGAACCAAGTGGAATTAAAGCAGAACCACTAGTGCCAGTGAGAAATGTTTACCAGTAATTCATAATTTGTATCTGTTAAAGACACAAAACTGGAGAGGAAGCACTGTCTCCTCATATGTTGTTTCAATGTGGAGCTTTTGGAGACCTTAATAATTGGCAAGGGCATTGTAGGATAATCACCTATATCCACTACATAAAACATTCCACAGACTACGAGGAACTACCAGTATCACATACTAGGTACATACTGTAGCTATATGCGTACCGGTATGAAAATAAAGATTTTTTGAAAGTGATCTTTACAAGTACATCCACAAAGCCTTCAAAGGTGTTACACGGAGTGGAACAGGGGAACCCAAGAGCAGACTCACATGAGGAGACTGGGATGAAGTAACCAGGGTATTTATTGACACACAGGGGGGAGATGGAGTGCAGGTCAGGGGAAGCTCGGGCGGGTTGCTGGAAACCAGATGCGGAGGCTGAGGCTGGAGCGAGAGGGGTTGAGACAGGGTAAGCAGGTCCGGAGGGGAGTCCAATGGAGTAGTAGAGTGGGGAATCCAGGACAGAGTAGGAGGATGACGAGATGTGGGACAGGAGACAGGGACCAGAGTCAGAGCGGGCTGAACTGTAGCGGAGAGGAAAACAGCGTCAGGCAAGGAAAACAGGCACAACAGGATCTGAATAGTAACAAACAGCTGGAAACAGAGACTGACTGAGCAGAGATTATGATCTGTCAGCGTGGAAGTGGCAGGGCTGAGTATTTGTAGAAGTCTTGATTATGGAACAGGTTGCAGCTGGTGGGGATCTGCTCTGACTCCAGCACACCAGCACACCTGTCTCTGCCCACACAATCACACACATAGAGAGAGAGAGAGAGAGAGAGAGAGAGAGAGAGAGAGAGAGAGAGAGAGAGAGAGAGAGAGAGAGAGAGAGAGAGAGAGAGAGAGAGAGAGAGAGAGGTATAGAGTACTGGGGGAGTGGCGGCAGATCAAGGAGACACAGGATGGGCAGTAGAGGGCGTTGCAGGAGCAGATGTGACAAAAGGGCTTTCAGCTGCTCTTTTGAAGTCAAAACAAACCTTACCCCTCTCTCTCCCTCCCACTTTCTCGTTCCTCCCCCACCCTCTCTCTCTTCTGATGGGCCCATCCTGGTGGCAGAGGGCACAGCCATCGTTGTCTGAGAGGCTCTCTGTGTGTCAACGCTGGGTGACTCCAGCTGTAATCTCTCCCATTAGAAGAAGAGGAAGGGGAGAAATGGAGAGATACACTCACAGTGTGACAACCATCCAGTACACCCTCAAGACTAGGGTTGCAAAGGGAGGGTATATTACTAAAAACTTTAGTTTAACAGTAAAGTACCCAAATTTTGGTAACTTTCACGTTTTTTGGGGGGAATTTTATAAGATGAATTCTAGTAGTCTTTTTGGGTACTTCAGATGATCACA
Source organism: Salvelinus alpinus (assembly GCF_045679555.1). Lineage (NCBI taxonomy): Eukaryota > Metazoa > Chordata > Actinopteri > Salmoniformes > Salmonidae > Salvelinus > Salvelinus alpinus. The sequence goes on along the minus strand of NC_092093.1, from coordinate 24,531,681 downwards.
GGTGTCTGTAATTATCTCTGTCCCTTTGTGTGGCCTTATTACATGTAAAAATAGATAAATATAATAAAATAAGATGATTTAAAAAAAAAACATAGACATGAATACATTTATTAAAAGTTATTCAAGTTTAAATTACCAAAGTTACCATAGATTGCCATAGATTACATGTTAATTACCAACATTTCAGAAGATTCCGGTAACTTTGGTATATTACCGGTAGCTTTGCAAACCTAATCAAGACCTTCAAGGACAAGAACAATCCTCTGTTGTCATCAAAAGTGATGTCTCAAACCTGACCTCCACTGTCTCCTTTCATGTTGCATGACATCCTCTCTATTTATTGGGGATTTTTGGGGTGTGGAGGTTGGTTGTAGGACATTGGTTCTTCTAGCTGTCAGGCTTATGTCTGAGGAGGAGAACATTGATGAGACAGGCAGAGTGATAGGGGGGGGGCAGTAGACTCTAAGCCAGGGTAAGTTCCGTTCTTAGTGGATTTGACAAACGCTTCTCAAAACATTGCCCAAACGCTGCTCCATCATCAGGGCCATCTTCGTGGAGAGCCCTTCTGTTGCTCCTCTTTTCTCTCACAGCTCTAGAGATGGAGGCTGTTATGTCTAAAAAGCAGGGATGAAGGGAAATCAGTTGCCTTCGTCAGGTTCTCTTTGTGTTGTTTGTGTCATATCCTATTCTATGGGAATTCAGTTGTTTTTGGAGGGGAAACAGAGGCACTCTCTCTTTTCCAAATTAATTATCCATCCTAATGAAGCTCCAGTGTTTCCCACTCTCTCTCCTCGCTCCTTCCCTATTCCTTCCTTGCTCTCTCTCTCTCCTCTCAATAGGAGAGTGGGTCTTTTTTTAACTGGTGTGGAGGGAATGAAACTGGTGGCTTAGCTCCACATGCTTCTGGGTCAGAGAGAGCGAGGAGTGAGAGAGGAAGAGAGAGAGTGAAAGAAAGAAAGAGAGGAGTGAGAGAGATAGAAAGAAAGAGGATTGAGCGAGAGAGAGGAGTGAGAGAGAGAAAACAAGTGAGAGAGAGAGAGAGAGCGTGAGAGGAGAGAGAGGGGAGAGAGGAGTAAGAGAGAGAGGGGAGAGAGAGAGGAGTGCGAGGAGTGAGAGAGTGAGAGGAGTTAGAGCGAGAGGAGAGAGAGAAAGAGGATTGAGAGGAGTGAGAGAGAGGAGTGAGAGAGAGAGGGGAGACAGAGATGAGTGGGAGGAGTGAGAGAGAGAGAGGACTGAGAGAGAGGAGTGAGAGAGAGACAGGAGAGAGATAAGTAAGAGAGAGAGAGAGAGAGGAGAGAGAGAAAGAGGAGTGAGAGAGAGAGAAATATAGTGAAAGAGAGAGAGGGGAGTGAGAGAGGAGTGAGAGAGAGAGGGGGAGAGAGAGCAGTGTGAGAAAGAGAGGAGAGAGAGAAGAGTGAGAGAGAGAGAGGGGAGAGAGCGAGGAGTAAGATAGAGAGGAGAGAGAGAGATAAGTGAGAGCAAAGAGATGAAGGAAAGAGGAGTGAGAGTGAGAAAGAAAGTGAGAGAGAGAGTGAGAGAGAGGGAATGTGTGAGAGATAGAGAAATAAAGTGAGAGAGAGAGATGAGTGAGAGAGGAGAGAGAGATAGTGAGAGAGAGGAGTGAGAGAGAGAATGGAGACATAGAGGAGTGAGAGGAGTGAGAGAGAGGAGTGAGAGAGAGATGGGAGAGAGAGATGAGTAAGAGAGGAGACAGAGAAAGAGGAGTGAGAGGAGTGAGCGACAGATAAATAAAGTGAAAGAGAGAGAGGGGAGTGAGAGAGGAGTGAGAGAGAGGGGGGGAGAGAGAGCAGTGTGAGAAAGAGAGGAGAGAGAGAAGAGTGAGAGAGAGAGAGGGGAGAGAGAGAGGAGTAAGATAGAGAGGAGAGAGAGAGATAAGTGAGAGCAAAGAGATGAAGGAAAGAGGAGTGAGAGTGAGAAAGAAAGTGAGAGAGAGGGAAAGTGTGAGAGATAGAGAAATAAAGTGAGAGAGAGAGATGAGTGAGAGAGAGAGAGAGAGAGAGAGAGAGAGAGAGAGAGGGGAGAGAGATAGTGAGAGAGAGGAGTGAGAGAGAGGAGTGAGAGAGAGAATGGAGACATAGAGGAGTGAGAGGAGTGAGAGAGAGGAGTGAGAGAGAGATGGGAGAGAGAGATGAGTAAGAGAGGAGACAGAGAAAGAGGAGTGAGAGGAGTGAGCGACAGATAAATAAAGTGAAAGAGAGAGAGAGGGGATAAAGAGAGGAGTTAGAGAGAGAGAGGGGTGAGAGAGGAGTGAGAGAGAGGAGAGAGAGAGGTGAGTGAGAGTGAAGAGAGAAAGGAAAAGGAGTGTGAGAGAGAAATACAGTGAGAGAGAGGAGTGTGAGAGAGGGAGAGAGAGAGCGAGAGAGAGGAGTGAGAGAAATAAATAAATAAAGTGAAAGAGAGAGAGGAGTGCGAGAGAGAAAGAAAGTGAGAGAGAGGGGTGAGAGAAAGAGGAGAGAGAGCAAGAGGAGTGAGAGCTGTGAGAGAGAGAAATAAAGTGAAAGAGAGATTGAGAGAGAGGAGAGAGAGAAAGAGGAGTGAGAGAGAGATAAATAAAGTGAAAGAGATAGACAGGAGTAAGAGAGACTGGAGAGAGAGAGAGGAGAGAGTGAGAGAGAGAAAGAGAGAGGAGTGTGAAAGAGATGGAGAATGGAGTGAGAGAGATAGGAGTGAGTGAGAGAGAGAGTGGAGAGAGAGAGGACAGAGAGGGAGAGGAGTGAGAGAGAGATATAGATAGAGAAAGAAAGACTGGTGGAGCATCACATACGCCAAACCTTCTGTGTGTGTGTATGTGTGTGTGTAAAGCTTGGCTACAGTGTCATGGTCACAGGCTTGGAGGTTGGCTGACAGATATTAGCTCATCAAAACACAGCCTGCTATTCCATGCTAATTTGTGCCCTCGCCTGCCAGCCGAGTGAGAAGCTGTTGATGTGTATGTGTGTTTGTGAGAGAGAGAGAGAGAGAGAGAGAGAGAGAGAGAGAGAGAGAGAGAGAGAGAGAGAGAGAGAGAGAGAGAGAGAGAGAGAGAGAGAGAGAGAGAGAGAGAGAGAGAGAGAGAGAGAGAGAGAGAAATAGAGAGAGAGAGAGAGATTGAATTTAGAGTTTAGGGTTTTAGAGGGAGTGTGAAAGACGGGCAGAGATACAGAGAGAGACAGAGATGAAACAAGGTTAGGAGGGCTCATAGTCGAAATAGGGAGTGTGATAGAGGGAGAGTGACTTGAGTGAGACATAGAGAGGACAAGAAATGGAGAGAGAGAGAGACAGAGAGAGTGAGGGGGTAGAGGATCTCTCTCTATGGCTGACAGTAATACATCAAATCACAGAGTGAGAAAGAGAAATGGCCCGAGAGAAAGAAGGAGAATCAGACAGAGAGAGATACAGACAGGCAGATGGGCAGGTATAGAGTCTGAGAACTCTTGTTTTACATCTCTGCTGTTGAACACTCGCCTGCTCTTCAGACGAGGGCCAGGTGCACTCTCATACGGGAACACTTTATTCCTGCAGCCCTAGGCCTGCCCCACAACCCTATCTCTGCAACTCACTCTCCTCTGCTCTTCTATTCTATTCTCAGTCATATGGCTCGTCCTTTGTCTCCGTCTCTCTGTGATGTTGCAGAGGGTAGCTAGCGGGGGAAGGAATCAGTCTGTTGCAGATTGATCGTCTCCATGGTTTCACTACAGAGCGTTGTATCTTTTGCTCTGGCCATTTATGTCAATCTTTTGAGTCCTGTCGCAATCTGTGCATGACAGGTCTGTCTGTAGAGATCTCTGGGGATTAAACAAATGCCTTGGTCTGTACTTTGAATCAAAGTGTTTTTCATGACTTCAGCCAGTTTCATATCAGCATAGATAGATAAATGTATTCAGAAAGAGAATGTGATTTGTAAGCCATTGTATTATGTGTCAAGGCACAGCTAAGCAAAAGTGGAAAGTAGTTAGGTTGGGTGTGGTGTTGCATGCCATGTCACTATGGTGAATGTCTCTCATTGTCTGGGAGCTCTTTGTTACGTACTTAATATCCCCTTCTATCTCTCTGTTCTGACTGTCATACACTTATGCAGCACTAGATCACAATAAATTAGCAATTTTTCATTGATGACGTCCGACAGTCCAGAAAATGAGTCATCCCCCTTTCTTTTTGGCTGAACATTAAAACGTTCCTCAGGATCATCTTAGGTAACTCAAGTATTTACTTTATTAAAAAATGTTTAGTGGAGCAGCGTTTACATGCAGCGCTTTTGCTGAAAATGTGTCACCCATGGATTTCCCATTAAAAGTGGGTTGTCTGGGTTGTCTGGGTTGTCTGGGTTGTCATTGTGCCTAGCAATAGCATGAACAAGTGATTCCTTCAAATAAAATGAACCAAAACAACTCTCTCTATCTTACAAAACACAATCCTCAAAAACGCTCACAGAGGTTAGTGAGTTTGAGCCGATATTGAAGCGAGGAAGAAATTTGTGAGTTGCAGGCCATTGCAGCATTCAGGATGCTTACAGGTTTCCATTGAGCTTAAACAAGAATGAATGCTCCTCTCTCGCTGAATGGATGAAAGTATATTACTTGCAGCATTATTTATTCAATTACATTTTGTTCCCTGGCCGTCAGTAGAAAGAAAAAGAATGAATTTGATGCTGCCTGCTGTGTGGTTGGTCTAAAGAGATGCATGGTTCAGTAGTAGTTCTATCACAGACATGGGTCCCAGGTTCAGACCAGACCTTCGGGGTTTAGGGTTCTGATTAGTGACTTGGCGTTAGATTTGATGACTGATGGCGTGATGTCTTGGGTGGTGTTGGAGGCGTGTGAGAGGACCTGTATATTTGAACCCAGGATGTGGTTGGGTGTGAATACTGAACAGATGTCGCATCACAAGGAGGCACTAACACCTCATGTCAGGACAGGGGACGTCCCGTAGATGGAATCCTAGATCTGGGGAGAAGGGACGGACGTTGAGCTCTGACCCCGGAGTGAGCTACAGACACTGGTCTACTCTACACAGCCTCCCAGCATAGCGGACTGAGCTGTGGAGAGAAGAACATCTGTGACTCTAGAACCCTTGCGAGCTGTCTCCTCTCACTCATAGTATATCTCTTTCTTGTATAGAATAATATGCCTGACCTTCTTACTGATTTTACTTTGTTATCCATGGGGTAAAGTACAGTTCTGTTAACTCAGCGGTGAATCTGTCTGTTTGATCATGATTGACACACAAAGTAGCGATTAGTGGGGTGAGGAAACACTGCTAAGAGACTATTCCCCTCAACAGTGTTGACTGTTAGTCGCATCATATCTACCTTTAGTCATCACCACCAGCGCCTGTTCCATCCATTACCCAACCTCCCCCATTAGAATGACTGTATGGGGAGCCGAGTCAGTCCCACCCACCTGCTCGCAATTAGTACCATTCATCTCCTATATCTACCCCTCTAATGCTGCCTGCCTCAATGCTGTTATTACTACAGACATTTGCATAAGCTGCTTTTCCACTTGTTGTACTCACTCATTTTAGCCCCAATCTTTTTTACATTTAGATTTTTGTCTGTTTCCTATTTTGTGTGGCAACCATAAATTCCTCACTCACTTCAATTTTATTTTGCAAAATGGAGATAGGCAGGCAATGAGACAGACAGGAAGACAGGCACATTAGCAGCCCAGGGACTTTTGTGTCTGAGAGATGGAGGTGAATCAGTATTTTCTGTCTCTCTCTTCTCCCTCTGTCTCTCCCCTCTCTCTCTTCTCCTCTCTCTATGTGAGGCAATGCCTTTTCCATTTCCTTAACGACTGGACTCTGGTTTTTCTCCCAGCTTAAATAAATGAAACATTTAAGGAGCCAGAGAGAGGGAGAGAGAGAGAGGAGTACGACGACATATTTAGCTGTGTCCTGCTTTTCACAGGCTTTTATCTCTCCTCTTCCCTATCTCCATCTCTGAGGAATGAAAGAACAGGAAGTAATTCCTGCATTTTCATTATTGTACAGCCAGAACAGAATGGAGTGAGCAGATTCATTATCTCCCTAAATTAATAGGCTACTTTCTCACTAGATTAGGACTTGGCTCTGCAATCACTGATAATGGTTCAGATTGAATAAGGACCTAGGTAGTCAGGTAATGTAGGGCTACATTATGAACATTTGATAGGGAGACTTCTCACCTTCTTGGTGGATTTACTCCTGTACTGGCATCCCTCATCCCCAGTGTTGCTTGGGTATGCCTAGGACAGCCTAGGACAGCCTGGGACAGCCTAGGACAGCCTGGGCTACCAGCATGGGGTGCATTATAGTGAAGTAGGTCAGTATAGTGGGACAGAGGAGGCCTGCCTGTGATTCCTGCCTTACAGCTTATATTTATACCCTTTTCTCAGAAAAGGCTGTGAAGTGAAGGGTGCTGTTTTTCCTACAATTTCCTACAATTCTACACATTTTGCCATGACTTATGCCATGTTAATATGTTATCTGAGTGAGAATGATTAACAAAATCAATGTGGGCCCCCTGGAGGTTAAGGCCCCTGGGCATGTGCCCTGTGTGCCCGGTCGGTAATTCGGCAATAAGTTCGGTAATACGGTAATAAGTTTAGACAGCTGGCTAGATTAACTAGACTTATTTAACAATCCAACATTTTTTAAAGGTAGACTCAGCAGGCCCCCCGAGTGGTGCAGCGGACTAAGGCACTGCATTGCAATGCTTGAGGCATCACTACATATCCGTGTTCGATCCCGGGCTGTGTCGCAGCCGGCCACAACCGGGAGACCCATGAGGTGGCGAACAATTGGCCCAGCATCGTCCGGGTTAGGGGAGGGTTTGGCCGGCCGGGATGTCCTTGTCCCATCATGCTCTAGCGACTCCTCTGGTGGGCCGGCAGCATGCACACTGACACGGTCGCCAGTTGTACGGTGTTTCCTCTGACACATTGGTGCGGCTGGCTTCCAGGTTATGCGAGCAGTGTGTCAAGAAGCAGCGCGGCTTGGCAGGGTCGTGTTTCACAGGACGCATGGCTCTCGACCTTCGCCTTTCCCAAGTCCGTACGATGGGACAAGACTGTAACTACCAATTGGGGAGATGACGTTGCCAAACGACGTTGCCATGAGCAGCACCACAGATAATGTGTGAGATGCAAGACTTCACTCTCACACAGTCACACACAGTATCGCATGTGTACAGGTTCACTTCACAGTGTGGAAGCCACGGGACCAAAACAGCAGAGAAGTTGAGCCTCACTCTATTTGAAGAAATTACCAAGGTCGGGACCTAGTTGTCCTCATATGCAGCTACGGCCTGGGATAGAGGGAGAGAGGGGAGGGAGAGAGAGGGGGTGGGAGAGAGAGTGAGAGAGTGAGAGAGAGAGTGAGAGAGGGAGGGAGAGAGACAGACAGATAAATAAATATATCTCTACTCTTCTCCTCCCTGTGCCATGTTGCTACCCTTTTTACCCATTTTACAAATCTGGGTTTAGAATCTGGGTTTAGAATCTGGGTTTATATGTAGTTTATTAGGGCAAGTTGTGGGGGCGTTGGCTAGTCGAGTTATACTAGATTCAGTTGATTAGGACAAGTTGTGGGGGCGTTGGCTAGTCGAGTTATACTAGATTCAGTTGATTAGGACAAGTTGTGGAGGCGTTGGCTAGTCGAGTTATACTAGATTCAGTTGATTAGGACAAGTTGTGGGGGCGTTGGCTAGTCGAGTTATACTAGATTCAGTTTATTAGGGCACGTTGTGGGGGCGTTGGCTAGTCGAGTTATACTAGATTCAGTTGATTAGGACAAGTTGTGGGGGCGTTGGCTAGTCGAGTTATACTAGATTCAGTTGATTAGGACAAGTTGTGGGGGCGTTGGCTAGTCGAGTTATACTAGATTCAGTTTATTAGGGCACGTTGTGGGGGCGTTGGCTAGTCGAGTTATACTAGATTCAGTTTATTAGGGCACGTTGTGGGGGCGTTGGCTAGTCGAGTTATACTAGATTCAGTTTATTAGGGCACGTTGTGGAGGCGTTGGCTAGTCGAGTTATACTAGATTCAGTTTATTAGGGCACGTTGTGGGGGCGTTGGCTAGTCGAGTGATACTAGATTCAGTTTATTAGGGCATGTTCTGGGGCATTGGCTTGTCGGGTGATACTGCACAGATATGTACACTACAGCATGTCCCTTTCCTGTTATAACTGGGATTTGTGATTTTATAGAGAAAGTAAATTTTGCTCCCTGACGTTAGCATGTTGCTAACGTTACAATCACCATGGAGATTTGGTTTTGTTTGATGAGAGGCTTAGAAGGCTTGGCTGATTGGCTCTGAGTCTAGACCTGTCAGTCAAACAATAGCCTCTAAGGAAAATAGCTCAATACTCTGAAAGTCCACAGTTTTAATTCTAGCATATATCACATAAAATGTCACAGAGAAGGCAACGATAGGTCTACAGCTTTTCTGGGTGATTATACTCAATAGTAGTTCCACAAAGTTTTTTACAATTGACTTATGCATCTAAATTGCATCTCTTTATGTTTCACTGAACAAGAGGTTTTAAAAGATGAATTTGAATATTCTTAACATATCACAGACTTTAATTGAAAGTAGAAAAACATTGTCAAGGATGCCTTGCTTTCTTTTCTAGAACTGGTGAAGGACATTGAAATGATCAGAAGAGCATGCATGGGTTGGCATCTGGATGTCGTTGTGACAGAACACGCTGAGGTTGAAACAATGTCCCTGTTATGATGGCCCCCTTGCTTATTTTCTGTTTTTATAGTTTGCACACATACACAATTAAGCAATTACACACAGTTACACACAGTTACACGCAGTTACACACAGTTACACACACACACACACACACACACACACACACACACACACACACACACACACACACACACACACACACACACACACACACACACACACACACACACACACACACACACACACACACACACACACACACACACACACACACACACACACACACACACACACACACACACACACACACACACACACACAGTCTAACTGTAAAATGTTCTCTCCTTATGTGGGAAATGTGTAGAGTTGCAGAAAATTAGCTTTAAAATAGCAAAATGTTGTCTCTTCGGCCAAGAACACAGACTCTTAAATTTTTGGTGGGAGCCGCGCCATTGGCCATGCCCGCTGTCTGCTTGTGTCAAATGGATCAAAACAAGGGAACGCATAATGAATCTCTTACTTTTGAACTTTTTTGGAAACTCTTGTAAAATCCATTCTTTCCCTCAGGATACGGTGCATGTGATTAAGATTCTACCCCGCCAATTAATTCATGGCTTCATAAATATACAAATGTGTTAGCTATCCAACTGGAACTAGATCATCTGAAATAGTCAGGGGATTCGTTCGTTTGTTCTCTCTCCTGGCACTCGGCTGAAAGCTCTGTTGTGTTTTAGACATGAATTATCTAACTGTTGGTTCCGCAGCTCCTCCACAGCAATGTCTCACAAAACTGAGGATCAGTCAATCACCTAGCCAGTGTTCACACACACACTGATCTCTAATTGACCACTTGATGCATGTGGTAATTTGGACGTGAATATATTTCTGTAAGAATAAAAGGAAGGGGGCTGCCTCCAGTGATTCAACTAGCCTAGCTGTGATGTGGTGGGACTAATAGTAGTAGCAGTGGTAGGTGTTGAACAGTCTTAGTCTAACTGTGGTTAGGTCTGTGCTTTCATGATGAGGTACAGTGCATTCAGTAGTCAGACCCATTGACTTTCTCCACATTTTGTTACGTTACAGCCTTATTCTAAAATGTATTAAATGATTGCTTTTCGTCATCAATCTACACACAATACCCCATAATGACAAAGTGAAAACAGGTTTTTAGAAAAAACTGAAATACCTTATGTAAATAAGTATTCAGGCCCTTTGCTATGAGACTTGAAATTGAGCTCAGGTGCATCCTGTTTCCATTGATCATCCTTGAGATGTTTCTACAACTTGATTGGAGTCCACCTGTGGTAAATTCAATTGATTTGACATGATTTAGAAAGGCACACACCTGTCTATATAAGGTTCCACAGTTGACAGTGCATGTCAGCGCAAAAACAAAGCCAAGAGGTCGAAGGAATTGTCCGTAGAGCTCCGAGACAGGATTGTGTCGAAGAACCGATCTGGGGAAGGGTACCAAAATATTTCTGCAGCATTGAAGGTCCTCAAAAATTAAGTGGCCTCCATCATTCTTAAATGGAAAAAGTTTGGAACCACCAAGACTCTTCCTAGAGCTGGTGAAAATCTGCTCCATAGCGTTCAGGACCTCAGACTGGGGCGAAGGTTCACCTTCCAACAGGACAACAACCTTAAACACACAGCCAAGACAATGCAGGAATAGCTTCGGGACAAGTCTATGAATGTCCTTGAGTGGCCCAGCCAGAGCCCGGACTTGAACCCGATCTAACATCTCTGGAGAGACCTGAAAATAACTATGCAGCGATGCTCCCCATCCAACCTGACAGAGCTTGAGAGGATCTGCAGAGAGGAACGGGAGAAACTCCCCAAATACAGATGTACCACGCTTGAAGCAGAAACTACTCAAATACAGGTGTATCAAGCTTGTACCGTCATAACCAAGAAGACTTGAGGCTGTAATTGCTGCCAAAGGTGCTTCAACAAAATACTGAGTAAAGGGTCTGAATATTAAAGTTTTTTATTTGCAATCAATTTGCAAACATTTCTAAAAACCTGTTTCTGCTTTGTCATTACAGGGTATTGTGTGTCGATTGATGATACAGTTGAAGTCGGAAGTTTACATACACCTTAGCCAAATACATTTACTCAGTTTTTCACAATTCCTGACATTTAATCCTAGTAAAAATTCCCTGTCTTAGGTCAGCTAGGATCACCACTTTATTTTAAGAATGTGAAATGTCACAATATTTCGCACCAAAGCATCCTTCACTCATGCTGCCAAACATACCCTCGTAAAACTGACCATCCTACCGATCCTCGACTTCGGCGATGTCATTTACAAAATAGCCTCCAACACTCTACTCAACAAATCGGATGCAGTCTATCACAGTGCCATCCATTTTGTCACCAAAGCCCCATATACTACCCACCACTGCGACCTGTACGCTCTCGTTGGCTGGCCCTCGCTTCATACTCGTCGCCAAACCCACTGGCTCCAGGTCATCTACAAGTCTCTGCTAGGTAAAGCCGCGCCTTATCTCAGCTCACTGGTCACCATAGCAGCACCCACCTGTAGCACGTGCTCCAGCAGCTATATCTCACTGGTCATCCCCAAAGCCAATTCTTCCTTTGGCCTCCTCTCCTTCCAGTTCTCTGCTGCCAATGACTGGAACAAACTGCAAGAATCACTAAAGCTGAGACTCTTACCTCCCTCACTAGCTTTAAGCACCAGCTGTCAGAGCAGCTCACAGATCACTGCACCTGTACATAACCCATCTGTAAATAGCCCACCCAATCTACCTCATCCCCATACTGTATTTATTTATTTATCTTGCTCCTTTGCACCCCAGTATCTCTACTTGCACATTCATCTACTGCACATGCTACCATTCCAGTGTTTAATTGCTATATTGTAATTACTTTGCCACCATAGCATATTTATTGCCTTACCTCCCTTATCCTACCTCATTTGCACAAGCTGTATATAGACTTTTCTACTGTATTATTGAATGTATGTTTGTTTATTCCATGTGTAACTCTGTGTTGTTGTATTTGTCGAACTGCTTTGCTTTATCTTGGCCAGGTCGCAGTTGCAAATGAGAACTTGTTCTCAACTAGCCTACCTGGTTAAATAAAGGTGAAAATAAAAAAAATAAAAAATATTTCAGCTTTTATTTCTTTCATCACATTCCCAGTGGGTCAGAAGTTTACATACACTCAATTAGTATTTGGTAGCATTGCCTTTAAATTGTTTAACTTGGGTCAAATGTTTCAGGTAGCCTTCCACAAGCTTCCACCAGTTGGGTGAATTTTGGCCCATTCCTCCTGACAGAGCTGGTGTAACTGAGTCAGGTTTATAGGCCTTCTTGCTTGCACACACTTTTTCAGTTCTGCCCACAAATTTTCTATAGGATTGAGGTCAGGGCTTGTGATGGCCAATCCAATACCTTGACTTTGTTGTCCTTAAGCCATTTTGCCACAACTTTGGAAGTATGCTTGGGGTCATTGTCCATTTGGAAGACCCATTTGCGACCAAGCTTTAACTTCCTGACTGATGTCTTGAGATGTTGCTTCAATATATCCACATAATTGTCCTCCCTCATGATGCCATCTATTTTGTGAAGTGCACCAGTCCCTCCTGCAGCAAAGCACCCCCACAACATGATGCTGCCACCCCCGTGCTTCACGATTGGGATGGTGTTCTTCAGCTTGCAAGCCTCGCCCTTTTTCCTCCAAACATAACGATGGTCATTATGGCCAAACAGTTCTCTTTAAGTTTCATCAGACCAGAGGATATTTCTCCAAAAAGTACGATCTTTGTACCCATGTGGAGTTGCAAACCGTAGTCTAGCTTTTTATGGTGGTTTTGGAGCAGTGGCTTCTTCCTTGCTGAGCGGCCTTTCAGGTTATGTCGATATAGGACTCGTTTTACTGTGGACATAGATACTTTTGTACCTGTTTCCTCCAGCATCTTCACAAGGTCCTTTGCTGTTGTTCTGGAATTGGTTTGCATTTTTCGCACCAAAGTACGTTCATCTCTAGGAGACAGGACGCGTCTCCCTCCTGAGCGGTATGACTGCTGCGTGGTCCCATGGTGTTTATATTTATATTTGATACAGTGTTATACAGGGACCTCCAATATGTGTCCACACAGAGACGTGGATTAGTGCAACGGCAGGCTGTGGCAGAGACAGATTGGGTTTGGGAAATAGACTTGTGTGCGTGTGTACTTGTGTGCGTTTAGGAAATAATAGTTTGTTCACAATAGTTTGTTCACAAGAAATTTGTGGAGTGGTTGAAAAACTAGTTTTAATGACTCCAACCTAAGTGTATGTAAACTTCCGACTTCAACTGTATTTTAGTTTTTAATCCATTTTAGAATAAGGTTGTAATGTTACAAAATGTGAAATAAGTCAAGGGGTCTGAATACTTTTTGATTACACTGTATTTAAAGGTATGTACAGCAGGGTACAGCGACAGCATGAAGACAGAGTGTCATTTTTGTCTTTATTGCAAACTCTGATGTGAACGTAGCAATGCATGTCTACCTTGGCAACAGCTCATTAATAATTTATGGGGGCGTTAAATAAATGCTCCACACACTCAGTCTATTTCCCAAACGCACACAAGTACACACACACACAAGTCTATTTCCCAAACCCAATCTGTCTCTGCCACAGCCTGCCGTTGCACTAATCCACGTCTCTGTGTGGACACATATTGGAGGTCCCTGTATAACACTGTATCAAATATAGCACTGCAAATGCAGTTAGCTACCTTGGCCCTGAGAATGGACTGGTGAGGGGAAGGGAGGGAGGGGTTTGAGGGTGGGGTGGAAGGCACAGTGCACAGTAATGATGGTTGTTTTGATTGTGAATATCTGATGGGAGGAAGAGTGACGGTGGTTTGGGATACGCATGGAAATGCACATAGAGCCTCAGAGGCAAAAGTAACTGTGACTAATCAATTTCACGTGTTTCTGGCCTGAACTTAATTAAGAGAGGGGAAGATAGGATTTTGTTGGCTAACCTTTCTAAAACATTGAACAAAAACACCCAGAATTCAGAAGCGAGTCAGTGGAGGATAATTAGGTGTTAACAATACTGGTGTGGTGAACCTAAGTGAGCTCGAAAACGTGGGGAGACATTTCCCTGTGTCTCTATCAGTGCTTAAAACGATAACACTACGAAACATTCAAGCAGCCAACTATATCACTCCTTATGCTTCGTTTCTCGTAGGTATAGAACCTTAAAATGGTTTGACATGGCATCCACATACACTCCTCTCATACAGACTCCTCACACACACACACACACACATACACACTGAGTAAACCAAACATTAGGAACACCTTCTTAATATTGAGTTGCACCCCCTTTTGCTCTCAGAACAGCCTCAATTTGTCAGGGCAGGGACTCTACAATGTGTCAAAAGTGTTCCACAGGGATGCTGGCCCATGTTGACTTCAATGCTTTCCACAGTTGTGTCAAGTTGGCTGGATGTCCTTTGGGTGGTGGACCATTCTTGATACACACGGGAAACTGTTGAGCGTGAGAAACCCAGCAGCGTTGCAGTTCTTGACACAAGCTGGTGCACCTCACACCTACTACCATAACCTGTTTAAAGACACTTAAATCTTTTGTCTAGCCCATTCACCTTCCGAATGGCACACACACACACACAATCCATGTCTGAATTGTCTCAAGGTTTAAAAATCCTTCTTTAACCTGTCTCCTCCCCTTCATCTACACTGATTGAAGTGGATTTAACAAGTTACACCCATAAGGGATCATATCTTTCACCTGGATTCACCTGGTCAGTCTATGTCATGGAAAGAGCAGGTGTTCTTAATGTTTTGTACACTCAGTGTTTGCTCTTGTCAGGGGTAATTGGCTACTGGCTGACTCACTCTCTAATTGGAGGATAGCTGTCAACAGTACAGGTATTCAAGGATGCTGCAGCCAGCAGCACAGAGAAAATAAGAGCCAATGAGTCTAGCCACATTACAGATGGAGAGAGAGACAGTATAGCCACCACCCACAAACACGGACAGCCAGACCAAAACGAACACGCCAGAGAAGAGAAGAGCACAGCTTAGAGGAGCACTGTATATCTAGTCATTTATTTTCTTCGTCTCTGTCTCTAGTATTTCTTCTTCATCCCTCTAAGGGTCTCCAGGCTTCAGATGCATGTCTAAATGAGCTTCATTTAATGGGGAAACTAACACAGAGGGAAAGAAAACAAACAAAGAGGCACATTGGGGGACTGTAGTAGACAGTGGCGGTCAGTGCCGTTTAAGATGGAGGATTATTACATTTTTAATGAGCATGGCCTGTTTCTATTACAGCGTGTTGGATGACTGTCATTCATATTCCATTCACCCAGTTCAATGTAAGATAGGTTTAGGCTACTACATGACATTCAAATTTCCCCTGTAGCCATCATGAGGTTGCTACAACCTAGCCTATGACTGAACGTTTACAACGTAGGTGCACAGGTCGAGAGAATTTTGAGTAATCAATGTGACAGTGAAACATTCAATACCACCTTGCACACACATGCCTGCACCTAGCTGATCTAGGGTGCAATCATTAGTCCAACAGCTGCAAACAAACATTTATATTTGACAAATTCAGGTGTGTTTACCCCTGTTGTGTTCTGTTAGAGATTTTTTTTTAACCAAAATCGGCGCAATGAATACACCCTTGATCACACACCCACAAAGTTAACTTTCATAGCAACCACATACAAACAGCTCGTTGTATACAGTCCCTTCGGGAAGTACTCAGACCCCTTGACTCCCCCAAAATGACGTTACATCCTTATTCTAAAATGGATTAAAAAAATAATAATCTCCTCAGCATTCTACACACAATACCCCATAATGACAAAGCGAAGCAGTTCAATTTTTTTTTGCAAATGTATTAACGTTAAACAGGAACTACCTTATTTACATAAGTATTCAGACCCTTTGCTATGAGACTCGAAATTGAGCTCGGGTGCATCCTGTTTCCATTAATCATCCTTGAGATGTTTCTACAATTTGATTGGAGTCCACCTGTGGTTAACACAATTGATTGGACATGATTGGAAAGGCACACAACTGTCTATATAAGGTCCCACAGTTGACAGTGCATCTCAGAGCAAAACCCAAGCCATGAGGTCAAAGGAAATGTCCGTAGAGCTCCGAGACAGGATTGTGTCGAGGCACAGATCTGGGGAAAGGTACCAAAACATTTCTTCAGCATTGAAGGTCCCCAAGAACAGTGGCCTCCATCATTCTTAAATGGAAGAAGTTTGGAACCACCAATACTTTTGATAGAGCTGGCTGCCCAACCAAGCTGAGCAATCGGGGGAGAAGGGCCTTGGTCAGGGAGTCTCTGTGGAGATGGGATAACCTTCTAGAAGGACAACCATCTCTGCAGCACACCACCAATCAGGTCTTTATGGTAGAGGGGCCAGACGGAAGCCACTCCTCAGTAAAATGCACATAACAGCCTGCTTGGAGTTTCCCAAAAAGCCTCTAAAGACTTTCAGACCATGAGAAACAAGATTCTCTGGTCTGATGAAACCAAGATTGAATTCTTGGCCTGAATCCCAATCATCACGTCTGGAGGAAACCTGGTACCATCCCTACGGTGAAGCATGGTGGTGGCACCAGATTTCCTTCCCTATATCTGTCTCTTTCCTAGCTCTGTTCCCTGCTTCGGGATTGTTTGTCATATGTCCTTGTTTTCCCGTGTGCTGACGCTGTTCCTGTCGGGTTCTATGTCCGTTCCTGAATAAACGTTTGACTCCCCGTACCTGCTTCTCCTGTCCGGCGTCACTCCTTACAGAATCCCGAAGCCATCACACAAAGCATCGGAGAGTACTGGCGTTCCGTTTGGTGGTGACGTCGGTTCTGGGTCGCCGCCGATGGAACCCAGGGGTGCCTAGCCAGCTCGTTGGGCTTCCACTCCCTAGCTGGCTCAAGAGGTTTCCTTGCCCCGGTTGGCTCGGAAGGAGCCCATCCCACGTCGGACCTCAGCCGGATCGTCAGGTCCTGTTCTCCCAGCTGGCTCGTCAGACTGTCACGTCTCCGTCGGATCATCGGGCTTCCACGTCGCAGCGGGATCGACAGGCGTTCATGCCTCAGCCGGATCGTCAGGCTCCCGTGCCTCAGCCGGCTCGCAAGGCTCCCACGCCCCTGCCGGTTCGTTGGGAGTTTACCCCCAGCCAGCTTGCCCGGCTCCCATGTCTCGGCCGGCTCGCCCAGGTGGGAGGCCGGGTGGCGCCCCTAGAGGGGGGGGGTCCTGTCACGCCTGCTCCCGCTCTTCCTTCCTCTGGTGCTCGAGGGCGCCAGACTGCCCAACATTACGCACTCAAGCCACCTTCAGTACGCACACCTGCCTTTCCCCATCACGCGCATCAGCGCTCATTGGACTCACGTGGACTCACGGTGACTCAATTACTTGTGTAATTTCCTTCCCTATATCTGTCTGTTTCCTAGCTCTGTTCCCTGCTTCGGGATTGTTTGTCATATGTCCTTGTTTTCCCGTGTGCTGACGCTGTTCCTGTCGGGTTCTATGTCCGTTTCTGAATAAATGTCTCCCCGTACCTGCTTCTCCTGTCCGGCGTCGGTCCTTACACATTGGGGTTAATCAATGGCCACAGAGCTAAAGCTAAGGGGCTAGTGATCCCTACAGAGACCATAGAAACTATAGTAGACTTGAAGGTCACTGCCTATTAGCTTGAAGAGCAAAGGATGGATCTTTGCAGTGGAATCTGATTGTTGGGAAGATTTGACACATGGCCTAAGCTCTGCTACACTTTTTTCCCATTCTCTCTTAATGTGGCCTGGTCTGAAAGGATATTGTCAGTGAACGTAACAATGACAAGACAGTGAGACTATTCTAAATTGTTCACCTCAGAATGGTAAGCAGCCAGAATTTAGCAACACCATTGCTACGGCTAGCAGTGTCACTGGATGAATGCCGGAAGTCTTCCTTATGAATTAATGTGGAAATGTAACACAGACATAATTCTTTAGTAAATTATTTTATTGGTTTTCTGTTGGGGTTGAAAGCTTTTTTCTTCAGAATGAACTTGCTCTTCCCTCTCCAAAATATTGAACTGACTGTGCATCGGGGCCCTGATTGAACTATTACATTAAACATTCATTATACTGTAGTATAAATAGCCTTTCTTGATAATTGATTAGTTAACCATGCACGATTTAAGTGTAATTGGGAGTTAAGTGAAATGGGGTTTTACCAATAAGTGCCTGATCAGCGCCATTTTCATTGTTTTACAAAAGTCTCTCTCTCTCCCTCTCTCCCTCTCTCTCTCCAGTGATGGATGGGCAGATCGTGATGAAGTGGTAGAGGGGTATGAACAGGAAGCTGAAGGTGGGATCACGATGAAGCTGCAGTCAGAGGAAGTGAAGTCATTTGATGACTACTTCCTGAAGCTGCGTTTGGACACCAACTCACGGAACCCGTGGTTCCCAGAGTTCTGGCAGTACCGCTTCCAGTGCCGGCTGGCCGGACATCCACAGGAAATGAAGAAATACAAGAAAGTCTGCTCCGGTGAGAATCACTAATAAACTACATTACCCAGAGTCATGAGGAATTAGCAGGGTTTACATTGGGACGAGGAAGGAAATACATCTTTAAATCAACCAAAGCAATCGGAAGAAAAATATCTAAAATCATCACAAAAAGGAGGTTATATATTGACTGCAATTTCAATACATGATGAGTTAGGCCGGGATAACATGAATAGTTAATCTTAATGTTTTGAAATAGCAATTGTATGATAATGATATTGATGTCTCCCTTTTTCCCCCTTTCCAAATACTCTCTCTGCTTTCGAACAAAAGGTGATCTAGGTAAACTGAGTTGTTGCCCCACCAAAATCACTAACACATTTTTTAATGGATATTATTCACAACAAATCACAATTAACATCCCGATTAGATGTATCACCTGAAACAATGCTCAATAAGCATGCTTTCAAACATTTTGTTAGAAAAGCTTTTCCAAGTATCGATGCTGTTGTGAGTATATTCACCTCAACATTTCGGTGTTATACATGTACTACTTTCTAATACCTGACTCTCTGAAGACTTATTAAACCAATATGGGTTGATCTATGATAGTTTGCTGTATCTCATGTTATGTTCTCTTCCTAAAGATCTCCAAGGTGGTAAGTGTATATTTCAGGATTAAGAAGATGATGACTTTTCCTGCACTTGCATCGTACTGTATAAGCACATCACTTCACTTCGGCAAGACTTGTAGAGTTTGACTGGTGCCATCTCTGAGGATCATGTTGGCCCCTTGTTCTACCTCCAGACCAGTGAAATAGATAGAAAGCTTCAAATTGGCTGCTGTGTTCGGAGAAAGCCTAGGGTAGGGTCAAATCAGTCAAACTCTACTGTACAAGCTCTTGGGTCGGTTTTTTGAAAGTACTGCAATGTGGAGGGAGCACAAGGAAGAATGAGTCACTGAAACACACTGTTCACGACCCCTTTCAGTAGAACACCAGAGTATGAGAGCGATGTGTTCTATATAGAATACCCCATTGCTGCCTATCTGCATGATCACCACAGACAAAATACGGCCATTTTGTAAATGAATAAAGAAACAATAGGAAAATAGGGCGAGAAAATTGTTTGAGATTTAAGCAGTTAAACATTTCATGGAGTAGCACCTCAGGTACAGTATGATTATAAGGTGAATTAATGTATCTTTAAAAAAATGTCACTATTAGTGCTATGGTTGCCCTATTCCCTGTGCTTTGTTAATGTCCACCTTTGATTTGCCAGTTGTATTGCCTGACAATGCTTTCAGCTGGCTGACCAAAAATGCCTGTTACACAATATGGTGTCCACAGACTTAACTCTTTCTCCCTCAAGATTCCTCCAAGTTCTGTATCCTTTGGAAAAAATAAGCCTTTGGACACCTTATTGTGATTTACTGTATGGTGTGTGCCAATTCTATTGTGCTGCAAAAGAGAGAGATGTTTTTCTTGTACGTTTTGATCCAATTATAATTCAAAACTCAGTTCTTCATGGGTTGGAGAAAGAAGTTGTATAATTCTCTTTTAGAACAATATTCTGTGTGATAAAATGTTCACATTGATACGACACTGTAAATCCAGCACAAACAAACAAAATGTTTGCCTCCTTAGAAAAACAACATCAACCAATCCCCCATTTTGACTTTCTGTAAATTTCTCACCAATCCCTAGGCAACGAGAGTCTTCATGAGAACTACGTCCAAGACAGTAAGATGGGCTTCGTCATTAATGCCATCTATGCCATGGCCCACGGTCTCCATGACATGCACAGTGAGCTGTGCCCTGGCCAGCCAGGCCTGTGTGAGGCCATGGACCCCATCGATGGCAGTAAGCTGCTGGATTACCTGCTCAAGATCACCTTCAGAGGGGTATCAGGGGAGGATGTGTACTTCGACGAGAACGGGGACACTCCGGGCAGGTGAGGGCGATGGATGGAGTAGGAGGAGAGGAGGAGGAGAAGAAGGATGTAGGGGAGGTGGAGAAGGAGGAGGAGGAAGAGGGGGATGGGGGTTGCTATGGAGAATTGTTGGCGAGCAGATTTTGTTTGAAATAACTATGAAAACATATGCATGGGCATACGTACACACACACACACACACACACACACACACACACACACACACACACACACACACACACACACACACACACACACACACACACACACACACACACACACACACACACACACACACACACACACACACACTCCTTAACCACTCAGAATGAATACATGAACTGTTAACCTTTGAATTGTTTTTATTTTAACCCTGTAACCACACGGATTTAACCCTTTAACCACGTGGAATTAATGCATCGAAAATAATACGTTGAATTTCGAAGGGAGAATATGAGATCTTGTTGCCAGCCAGCTACAGACAGTCCCTAAAAGACAGGTGAAAAACACCCCCAGTCATCTGTTTTTCAGCCAGAGGTCAGAGCTAGTACTTAGGCATGGCCTCATAATCAAAATAGATCTGGGTTCTAAGCCCAAAGGTGATGTTCTGTACCCCTCTGAGTGGCTTTACCTGAAATTGCTTGGCAAAACTTCCAACTATATAGTCTGTAAACTGTTAGTGATTTTGAATAAAGGGGTCTGCTCTAAGCAAGGTATTTAGGGGTTATCATTAAAACACCTACCACTAACTCACTCTTAATGTCTTCATTTCTCTCTTTCTCCATTTTGTCCTTGCTCTGTCTTTCTCTCTCTCTCTTTCTCTCCCTGTCCCTCTCCATGTCTCTCCCTCCTCACTCCCTCTCTCTCTCACCCATTCACCCTCTCCTCACCCCCTCAGGTATGACATCATGAACCTGCAAAGTGTGGGAGACGGTAGCTATGACTACCAGCAGGTGGGCTCGTGGCACGAGGGCATTCTGAACATCGATGACTGGAAGCTGTGGATGAACAACAGTGACATGGTCCGCTCCGTCTGCAGCGAGCCCTGCTCCAGGGGACAGATCAAGGTACAGACACTGAAAAACCACGCTGAGCCAGGCTGGGCCAGGCTGGATTGGGATAGGTCCTGAACCAGTCAGTCAGGAATACCCAGAACTCAGTTTAGTGCACAACTACTTTGACTATTTTTCTGCTTTAATGCTTTTGTTTAATTTTATTTGAACTAAGTTTGCTCTGTAAATTGATCCCTAGCTTAGGAATTGATGAGCAGATTCCATTCCTGGTTGAAAAGGTATACTCTCATTGTGTATTAACAAAATGCAGTGGAGCCTATATTATCTTGACGAAACACAAATCAAATCAAATCAAACCAAATGTATTTATAAAGCCCTTCTTACATCAGCTGATATCTCAAAGTGCTGTACAGAAACCCAGCCTAAAACCCCAAACAGCAAGCAATGCAGGTGTAGAAACACCTTGAGTCTCTTCAACCAGGGCCAGTATTATTCAGCCTGGCCATAAGCCCACCATAGGGAGCATGCACACTCTCCTGTCTGCTTAAGTTGGGCCTGCTACAGCTTTGTTTACAGCCCTGTGCTGTGCATCACCCTGTTTTACATATCACTGCTCTGGTAACATACACTCTGGGAACAGGACAAAGTAAATGCAGCTGAGCTTGTCTTTTGGAATATAATTTGTGTACCGCTAAGGAAAACTGTTATACCATATAGCTTCTTATAAAATGGGCTCCCGAGTGGTGCAGCAGTCTAAGGCACTGCATCTCAGTGCTAGAGGCATCACTACAGACCCTGGTTCGATTCCAGGCTGTATCACAACCCTGCTGTGATTGGGAGTCCCATAGGGCAGCACACAATTGGCCTAGCATCGTCTGGGTTAGGGTTTGGCCGGGGTAGGCCGTCATTGTAAATAAGAATTTGTTCTTAACTGACTTGCCTAGTTAAATAAAGGGTAAAAAAATAAAATAATAATAATAATTATGCACCTGACTTGACTTATTCATTTTAGCTCCTAGTGGTGCAAAGGGCCTAAACTTGCACCATCAAGGCCATATTAGACACTAATACCCGTTAGTGGTGTGGGGGTTGTGATTTGTTGTGGTTTGGGTATTGTTACTGTTTTGACTGATAGCCTGTGACCTCTGACCTCTGTGTGATCAGGTGATCAGGAAGGGCGAGGTGAGCTGCTGCTGGATCTGCACTACCTGTAAGGACAATGAGATTGTCCGGGATGAGTTTACCTGTCAAGCCTGTGACCTGGGCTGGTGGCCCGATGACGAGCTGGAAGGTAACTAACTAACTGGGAACTATGTATTTATGAGCCATGATGACTGACTACATGGATCTACCTGGCTGTATTTCCTCCAGGTCCAACCCTAACATCTTCTCTAACCTGTATGTCCGTCCCAGTCACTATCCCCTCTATCTATACCTCCCCCAGCCTTGGCCCGTCCTCATCTACTCTAACACCCACCTCCCTAGTCTCCCAATCCACCACAACATACTGACAATATATCCCAGGTTTCTGCTTAAACCCAGTCCCCAACTCCCTGCAGCCTGCACTCTGCTTTGTTCTCCCTGTGAAGGGACTGCCAATGTCTGTCTATTCTTCCCCATTCCTTGCTGATATACTGATTTATTTTGTGACCAAATATTTTTTAATTTAGTCATTTTCTTGTTGGGGGGGCTACAGACAATACACAAATTCATATAATTTCATAGCTTGCACCCACCCGTGAAATGCCACTCAAAAATAAGAAGTTTTAAAAAGTACACAAATACAAATGATCATACCACAGAGCCAAAAAGCAACAATACATTTAGTATGTAAAGAAAAAAAAGTGACATTCTATTCATGACAAAATACATTATTTACCATTCATTTATTTTGGGTACAAAATAATCTGAAACACAACCAAAACAAACAGCACATGCATTCAACAAATTTGTAGAGTCACAAGCTTGATGTTGTCATTGTGTGCTATGAATATGGGACCAAATACTTACGCTTTTACTACTTTAGTACACACAAATGAATTTGTCCCAATACGTTTGGTCCCCAGTTACATTGTTTTTAAATTTTCCACCGAATAGAGATTGTGTAAGCAATAATAGTACCAATCTGTAGTTTACATTGTTTAAGGAATAGATCAGTGAAGACCACTGCTCCCAGGGCAATAGGAGACACCATACTTCTTGCTATACTCAGCCAGGGGGTGGAAGGATCATGTCTAAACCAATTCAGGATGGGATTAAATGCCTGGAAACAGATTGAAAATGTTGGTACGGATTTTGGCTACGTCTTTCCCTCTTTGTAAGTTTGTTAATTTTATCCGGGATCACTTACTTTGACATATACATTTTTTAAACCTAACTATGGATTTTATCCCAATAGCCAGAAGGGGGAGTCAAGGGAAACATTGAACTACAGAAATTCAGGCCGTGGCAATATATTCATTTTGACAATAGATATTCTGCAGGTTAAAGCAACTGGGATGTTATCCCATCTGCCGAGGTGGGATTGAATTGATTTGAGCGTTCTGTTAAAGTTTCTAACAATGGTTTATCTAAGATCTAGATAAAGTAAGATATTGTCAGCGTATAATGAGATGACGTGATCTGTAGAATTTAGAGATATTGGTGTAATTTATTTTGATTGTCGAATTAACTGGGCCAGGGGCTCCAGAAACAAAAAAAAATAGCAGAGGTGAGATGGGATCACCTTGCCTGCTACTTCTAGTTTTTCTGAACGGAACAGAGCAGGTATTGCCCGTTATTACTATGGCTGAGGGATTGGTATATAGTATTTTAATCATATTAAGGAAATTGAAGCCAAGTCACATAGGTTCCAAAACCAACCAAAGATATGAACATTCTAGTCTATCAAAAGCTTTTTCTGCATCGAGAGATAGAACTGCCCATGTCTATATGTAATAGACAACAGAGTTTCTGAGAACAATAGCTTTTTACCAATTTGGGTTAGTAAGTTTCAAGAAGGGATGACAGAATTTTTAAAAATATTTTAATATCTAATTTCTATACTCTTATCACCTAAAGAAGACATTACTCTCTCCGTCATGTGCTCTGCCTTCCCCAACTCCTTTCATCTCACCTCCTGCTCTCTTACCTGCTGTCTATCAGTCTGTCTGTCTCATCTTCCCCTCCCTCTTGCCTTCTCTTCTCAGCTCTCTCTCTCTCCACTGTCTTCCCCCTTCCCCTCGGTGCCTTCTCCCTGACCCAGGAGTTGTTTTGTCAGCGATTCGGGCTGAGGGGAGCTCTCTTTTCTCACAGCTGCTAGGTGAAAAATCCCATTAGCTATTTTAGAGGACACAGATAGATTTCCAACAGTTTGTCGTCTGAGATGAAATTGCTACCTTTCCTGTGATTTCCTAAGCATGTCTGGGGAATACTAATGGGGAATATCATTCCCACATCTGAATGGAAAAGTGGAAAGGTGGATATTTTTATGACTCGTTGTTTTGGTCCCATAGCTCTGTCATTCTTGTTTACTGGGGAAACCAACATTTAGAGAAGGGAAGGTGTTGTGAACTTGAGAAGCGAGGAGGGAGTGAATCTTTTATGAGTAATGTTGGAATTATTCAAAGGTCTTCTTAAAGCTCTGACAGGATTGTGTAGGGAAGAGAAATATGGGATTTGAAGATTTTTGAGAGAGAGGATGATGATAAGTGCATTTCATATTTGCCTCCCTTTTCCATTGGCGGTGTGTGAGCCTGATTAACTAAGCTTGGAGGCCAGAAATGTTAAAGTTCTTGTGATTTGGGTTTGAGGACTAAATTATGCTGGTTGTGGTGGCATAGACGTAGGCAGGCCTAGCCTGTGGTGGCGCTGTAATGCTATTAGCTAGGAGCACTGTGTAATACAGGGGTTTTAAGCTGAGTCTGGGGACGTCACTTTCCTCCCATTAAGCCCTTGCGACTCTCAGTGTGTGTCCGATGACAAATCACCACCAATGAGGCATGATGGACAGCCACACACCCAGAGACACACCCAGGGACACACCCAGAGACACACCCAGAGACACACACACACACACACACACACACACACACATGCACACACAATTTACGCTGCAGCATAAGCATGGGAGGAAAATCTGACAGATTTGGAGCGTATGTGTGTGTTCTTGAGTAATTCTTTAGTCTACCCATGTTCCCCTCTTTTCCATTTACAGAGCTTCCTATTTCTTTTCCACAATTTACACGCTTCAATGATTAGATAGACAACAGCATCTCTCCTTTCCTCTGTCATCTGCAGGTTGTGTGCCCCTGCCTCTGAATTACCTGGACTGGTCAGACGTGGAGTCCATCGTGGCAGTGTGTTTGTCCTGCGTGGGCATCCTGGTCACCCTCTGGGTCATCTTAATCTTTGTGGTGTACCGCGACACGCCCGTGGTCAAGTCGTCCAGTCGTGAGCTGTGCTACATCATCCTGGTGGGCGTCTTATTGGGCTACATCTGCCCATTCACCCTGATCGCCTATCCCACTGTGGCATCCTGTTACCTGCAGCGCCTCCTAGTCGGCCTCTCAGCCGCAATGTGCTACTCCGCCCTGGTCACCAAAACCAACCGCATCGCCCGCATCCTGGCTGGCAGCAAGAAGAAGATCTGCACCAAGAAGCCCCGCTTCATGTCGGCCTGGGCCCAGGTATTCATTTCCTTCTTCCTCATCAGCCTGCAACTCATCCTGGAAATAACCCTGATCATCCTGGAGCCTCCCATGCCCGTCAAGTACTACCCCAGCATCCGCGAGGTCTACCTCATCTGCAACACCAGCACGGTGGGCATGGTGGCCCCGCTGGGCTACAATGGCCTGCTCATCATGAGCTGTACCTACTACGCCTTCAAGACGCGCAACGTCCCGGCCAACTTCAACGAGGCCAAGTACATCGCCTTCACCATGTACACCACCTGTATCATCTGGTTGGCCTTCGTTCCCATCTACTTCGGCTCCAACTACAAGATCATCACCACGTCCTTCTCCGTGAGCCTGAGCGTCACCGTGGCGCTGGGGTGCATGTTCTCGCCCAAGATGTATATCATCATCGCCAAGCCAGAGAGGAACGTGAGGAGCGCCTTCACCACGTCCGATGTAGTCAGGATGCATGTGGGAGACGGCCAGGCGGCTCAGCAGAGCAAGAGCATTCTCAACATGTTCCGTAGGAAGAAGAACGGAAACGGAAGCACCAAGTGAGTAACCTTCAGTGACGGTCAGAACTCAGGGCCTAAAGAGGAGGGCATATTGAAGGATAGAATAGGGCCTGCGCACGTATTTGGATCCAAAAGTTGTCTTGTGACTACAATTAACAATTTTTTTGTAGACCCTACTCTTTCATTCTACAGTTTTCTGCCCAAATATGATGACATATAATGAGTGTTTGACTATACATTTTTTTGGTAGATTAGCCAATTATAAACAGAATGTGATAGATATTAAAATATGTAATCTTTAGGTAATATATGTTGATTTAACTCAGAACTGGGCGTATCTTCAAAGTCCGATTGCAAGATTAGCACTAAATAATGGTAGCGTATACTTTATGTGTGATGATTAAAGAATAGATTGTATAGATTTAAAGTGGATTCCTAATAGGCGTTCCACAAAGACACTGACAGTAAGGATTGAGACGGAAGATGAGAGAATGTTGTCTTTGAGTGTTGTCTCTCACCATTGCCCTAATATGCTCCTCTCAAACTCTTCCAACGGACAGAGGGTGACTCTGACAGGCTAATGTTTAGACACAGGGCGTGGCAAACTCCTATCCTTGAGGGCTGCAGTGTCTTCGGAAAATAAGGTATCAGTGGTTAGTAGGAGGGTCTACTAATCTTTCTTTATAGCTCCAGACTGGTTGGTGATTACAAGGTATGAATGACAGCCAGTAGACACTGCAGCCTTCAAGGGAAGAAGATGTGCACACCCCTGGTTTAGGTGCTTTAGGTTTATCCTGAATTGCCCTCACATTTATCCCAGTGTCGAAGCATGAATGCCTCTCTGTCTCCCTCACTAATCACATAAGAGAGACAAATCTAACCTATGCACACCACTAAAACCTTGTGTCATTACTTTGTGTCAGACAGTACAGGCACCACATTTTGCAAGTGCATGTTGCCCATCTCAACTTGATAAGCACTTACTGTAGATAGACAGGTCTACATTTGGTGGATGGCTCAAAATACTTTGAATTCAGCCATCTAGGGTTCATAATTCTGTTCAAACAGAACATTATGAAATGATGAATCAATAAGTATTTAGTTAAGTGCGCAGAATGATTATTAAAAGCATTGGCTCTTAGAATGAATGAATGACCCACAGCATTGTTGCCTCTTAATGTCGTTAAAAAGTCTTTACAGTATTTTAACATGCATAGAGAAATGTTGAAATGCTGCTGCTATGTTCTATTGTGCTATGTTGTTGTTGTTGTTGTTGTCTAACCCTTCCCCCGGGTTGTCTCAGTTAGTAACTGCAGTCTTTATCTCGTTCATAGTTCTAATGGCAAGTCTGTGTCATGGTCTGAACCAGGTGCAAGACACCCTCAGAGGGGGGGGAATGTGTGGCACAGACTGTCTGTGCATGTGAGGAAACAGGAAGCCGGCTCGAATCAGACGGCGGTCATCAGGCCCCTAACTAACGCCACCGTCGACCCCCACAGCTGCGACCCCCACAACCACCACCATGGCCCTGGCACAGACCCCCACCTCCCCCATCCCCACCCCGGCACCAAGGCTCTGTACAACCTGGCGGAGGAGGAGGACGAGGGGGGGGAAGCACGCCCTCTCTGTACTCCCTCCCACTCCCACTCCGGAATGCTCCACGGGCAGGACTCGGAGGAGCCACCCTCTTATTCTCACTTAACGGACTGTACCACTGAGCATTTGCAGGGGGCGATGGTGGACACGCACGGCTCCAATGTCCCTGGATTTAATGACACAAAGGGTGCCTCCGGCATTCAGGCCAGCTCCACCAACCAACCCCAAAGCTTCACCTTCTCTCAGCTTTCCCATCCCCTGCAAGGGGTGGCTTCTTTTGGAGAGGAGGACCTCATCTCCTCCCTGGAGGGTGCTGAGGGGGAGGCACTGGACCTCCTACACAGCTACACAGAGGAGGAGGAAGAGGACGATGAGAAGGAGGAGCTGGCTCAGAGTAAGCTGACTCTGGAAGACTCCTTGGCTTTGACTCCCCCCTCCCCCTTCAGGGACTCAGTGTGTTCTGCCGGGTCGGTTCCCGGCTCCCCTGTCTCTGAGTTGGTCTTCAGCAGCCCCCCGAGCTCTGTTTACTCCTCCGTCATCCTCCAGGACTTCAGACAGAGCTCCTCGACACTGTGAGAGCTACCAGGCACTGACACACACACAGACTCACACACAGAGACACCAAGTTACTAAGAGGTAACATCAACAATTTTATTATTTATTTATTTATACATTTCTCCATTTGCTCTGTCATTCGCTTGCTTGGATTATACAATACTTTTTACATCAAGGGGGAGTCTAAGTGAGAGAAAAAAATAAATAAATGGAATAGTAGCAATCATGTTTCTGAAGGGCTGTGAGTCCCCACCAGCCTTTCAGCAAACTTTGAGACTGGGAACAGTGCCCAAACTACTTGGTTCTTGAGCCAAATGGATTGGCAATCACAATGATGGCTGTAGCTATATGGTTTGGTTTTGCTATTGTTGTGCATTTAACATATCCTATGAGACAAATGGAGGGAAGCCCTATTGCTGTGTATAAGGTGCTTGGGACTTCTATGATTTCAGTGAGATACAGGGACAAAGCCGGCTAAAGACTACAGATCACAGAATGCACTGCCTGTTTGGTCCAATACTGTACCTGTGCAGTTCATAATATAATGTGTAGCAGACGCAGCTGTTTCAAGACTCTTTGCCTTTTTCATAGACTTAGTCGTCAATAAGAAGCATTCACCTCAGCTTACCAGTACTTTTACTACTGACCTCATTGCAGCTCAAACATTTGCTCTCTGATAGGAAATAAACTTTCTTTATGAACCGCAGGATATGCTACAGTATTTGATATAAGACTGATGTTTTCATGCAGTATTATGTGTCTCTGACAATGCATACAGGGCCCTAAGGTACTGTAACATAGTATACTTTAATTGGAGATTGAGTATTTGCGCTGTGAGATACTTTGCAACATGTTTTGTTATTGTGCCAATGAAAGTAGTTTTCCAGTTCTCTGCATTAATGTTTACTGTATAGCTCTTTGATCGCACTTTGCAGAGACTGGTGATAAGGCATCTTCAGGAGATTCTGAGATTGTGTACAGTATTCTACATTATATGGTGGGTTTGATTGTAGGCGACAGTAATGTTATGATATAAGTTTAAACATATTCTATGAAATCCTGAGACATGTTTGGTTCACACAGAACGCTATGAAGATGTGGTTCTGTTTTCCATACTGTGTAGGGTGTCCACCCACATTGCCCAGAGTGTTTGAAAACATGTTTTGGTAATGACATTTAACTTCCTTATGTTATAAAATACATTTTACCAAGACAAATATTATTCTTCATGTTCTGAATCATTCAGTGGGGTCTGTCTCTAACATATCATTAACATTATTACCAAAAAGCCGGATTTCTTAACCTAATACATTCGATAATAAGCACAGAGCTCCGTTGACATACAGTAACGTTGCAAGTTTCTCCTAACAACTTTTGAGGATTTAACATTTTGTGGTCGTCGTCTTCAAAGTTGTTTCCGCGGGTCGCAAAAAGCAAAATATGCATGACGAGCTGAATTAAACGTAAAGGGCATTGAAAATAAAAAGCTTGGTATACGCTCTGTGCTTCATTGACATTTCACAGAGATAAGCATGTTTTGGTGACAAATCTTTAAAAATTACAGGAATTTTGAATTCATATGTAAAGCGTATACTAAAATATGAAAATACTACATGACATGTCTCAAAATCGATATCCATCTTACCTCTATATTTTTTAAAAGCCCTGCAGATTCGAGAAGAAAAATGACGAGTTCAACAGGAAAGTGAACCTGTCAGGTAACCATAGCCTTAATTCTTGCACATAATCCAGCCTATCTGACACAATGTACATTTCCTGATTTTTGTACCACTTTTTTCTCTAGCCTCCCTTGATCTGGTCACCCTAATTCTGGCCATCCTATAAGGGTAAATACTACAATAACATTTGAACAGATTATGATAGAGATATGAGGTTTGGACCATTGGTTTTCTTTGAGGATTATCTACACAATTAACACATTTTACCCATTGGTCAAAAGATGCGTTTCTGATTGGACACCCTATACTGTGTGTGTGATGATAGGTCGCTGTGTCATTGTAATGGGAATCTACTTGTGTATGTTTTCAAAGTCTGTAATACTGTTGAGCCATCTCTCGTTTTTTCACACGGATGGTATGTTTGTAATATCAGTAAATGTTTATATATTTAGAATGTTAAACTATTTATACATTTTAAAACTTGTCTTACAGATGCTTGTGGAAGAGCTGTGTGTTGACATTGATTCTGGGTAACTTTTCAGATAAACTTTACAAGTCAACTGTATCCACTTGGAAATATTAAGATGTAAAGCTTACCAATGGGTAGTTAGTTGCTTCTTGTGGTAAGATTATACACGCTTCAATCTCGCTTAGATCTTGTACTATAAAATTGCAGTTGGTTTACTTGATCATAAGTTTATTAGTACTTTATCTGTAAGAATGAAAATCCAAAGTATATAAACATGAATATACAGTATGTATAGTACTATAGTATTGTAATTGTTATTACAAAATGTTATATTTAGTCTATTAGTGTAAGTTGATTGAAGATTTTAACATTTCTTAAATGTAAAGTAACAGAAAGATCACGTTTTACACAGTCTCAGCTTGAATGAGATAGGCCTACATGTTTTTGGCAAGGTGAACAATGCTGTAAAATAAAAATATTTTATAGTAAGATGACTGTTGATTGCATGATTTCATTGTGCTTTAATTTGGGTTAATCGGTGCATTTTTTCACCAGTTAAATGGCAGTCCCGATACACTTTATAATGCATTTGGTCCAAATAGGTCCCTACCATTTGTTTGGACGTTTTGATTACAGGTCAAATGTGCATGAACAGAAAACATAATATATTACGAGCAATTAGTGCGTTTGAGGAATCAGCATGAGCAGAGCCGCACAAAATAAAAATAAAAGTGAAAGTGCGTCTCTCTGTCAGACTCGCCATGGTTACCATGTAAACACTGGAGTAGAGAAAAAAAAGTTGAACCGAAAATAAACATTTCCGGGTCCTATGACTTATCAGGTGGTTTTGAGCAACTAGGAGGAGGGAAGTAGAGCGCTTTCTATTGTAGTTACCATATTTCCAAACAACACAGAAACAGAGAGGACAGTTTCATATTTTCCTCATCTAGTGAGAAAAAAAGGAAGTTGTTGAGTTTGAGAAAGTTGTCACTGTCACTCAGAGTTTACACCATGGCAGGCAGCTCGGTATCGGAGTGTAAGGAATACTTGTTCAAAGTCCTAGTCATCGGGGAGTTAGGTGTGGGGAAAACCAGCATCATCAAACGATATGTCCACCAGCTATTCTCCCAACACTACAGAGCGACTATTGGGGTAGATTTTGCACTCAAAGTGATCAACTGGGACAGCAAAACGTTGGTGCGGTTACAACTATGGGATATCGCAGGTAGGACATGGATGCACATTTTCATTCATCAATATTTGTTAGATTATGTTACAAAAATTTTAGAATTAAATGTTATGCACTGAAAAGTGATTGAGTGCAGTGACTGCGCACTTCTAAAGGGGAAGTTTTGTAAATCACAGGCGCTTGTGAAATCACGATGTTCACACAATCGCAATACGTGTATTTGTTTAACTTTTTACCTAAGTACGTAGGAGAACATTCAGATTGAATTTAAAATTCCTGTATAGACTGGTCTGTTTTGTCCCCCCCGTGGTATGATGATCAGGTTAGCGCATATAATTGACAACGGAATGTAGGTCATGGGCTGATCGCCTGAGTGCCCACCCAGTAGGAGAGAGGAATCCAACCTTTGCCAATTGGCATCATATTTCTACAGGTTGAGTAAGTTTCAGTTGGCCCAGTCCACATACAGAGTGAGAGAGAAACTTAAGAATAGCCTACAATCTAGTCTGTGGGGTGTTTTCCAAACTCAGTCATGCATGCCAGCACATTTTCTCTGTTCTCTTTCCAGTCTCTCTAACCCTCCATTCTTCTTTTGTCAACCTTATGAAAACCCATTTTGGAAACCTCATTCAGGATCTTAAAATTAAGATTATAAAATTAGATTGGGAGGCAGATTGCCACAGGCCACTTGAAACTGTTTACACTGTGTTTAAAAAGATCCTCATCACACTTTTGAGTTGTGACTCTGCAAACATTTACAATGGGTTTTGGTTCTATGACCTCAAGGCACTTCACTGCCATATGAGGCCTTACTTCTAGTGGGGGGCATTCGGTCAGGGATTCATGGGAAGAAATCATCATCATCCATCATCACAATAAATCAATTAGTTTGACTTAAAGGCCAACCTCGGCCTCCTACCGTGACCAATACACAGCTCACATGAACCTATATGTAATTATATTTCTTCTCACATATTTCTCCCCCCCAGTCCCAGATACAAAGACTCTTCCGAATTTACGGTAATGCAATCTGCCAACAGGACTCTCAATGAATGGATACATTTAGTATTGGCTTCCACTATGCGTCACATGTGAGTCATTTATTAGGCCAGGCAGGAATACAGGCAGCCATATGGGCACAGCTGACTCTGTTATACACCTAGCAGCTGAGAGAGAGGCTACAAGTTAATCATTAGCCAGCAGTCACGGTCAGGCCAGGAGTAAAAGCTCCGTGATTCAGTCTTAAAAAGGGGTGTGTGAGAGAGAGATAACGGGAGAGTGATCTATTGGTTTTATAGCCAATCATGAGGTTGTGGGATTGGGATCAGGACATGCACTATAGTCTATAACTGTCATGATTTGAATTTGTGAATTATGTTGTGACGGATGTGAAATTTATTATGAATGAGGTTGAATTTGAAACTAGATAGAGGACTAGGGAAAACCACTCTGAGAAGACAAGTCTGACATGTAGGGTGGCAGACTGACATGGACAGAGACAGACCAGACACAGTCTTCACAATAAAACAGCCTTCAACAGTCTTTGTGATCTCATCACACACTGGCAGCGCTATGAGACAGGTCGTCACAACCACCATCGTCTTTCACTAGCTCTGATAGGTGACACCATTGTCTCAAATCAGATGGCGTCACTCCTCCGTGACGCTGGTCCCTCAACTGATCTTTCTTCTAAGACTTTGAACTGACATTCAAATATTGAGCATCCACCATTAAAAAATTGCAAACATCGTTCCACATTGTTGATATCACTGCGCTCGTTTGAAATAGGCAGAATAACTAGCTTGCTAAATGATGTGATTTAATAGTTTGCAATTGTGAGAAAATAAAAACGAACGAGTGGCTATCTCCTGCACAAATTCTGTGCAGGGACGTTGGTCGCCAGTGCAGTGGCTTGATCAGCTGTGTAGCTAACTGTTGTAGCTAGCTAGCTTACTGACATAGATAGCTAGGTAGCTCTTCCTTCACTGACATAAAAAGCTTGCTTAGCCTGTTTAAATTACCCTGAAGTTGTAGACGTGCAGCCCATGCACAATTAAGAGGCACGGGCAGTTATCAGAAATCAGTCCGTAGATCAGCATGTTTCTCCACGATCGTATCGTTGGGTCAGCTGAGCACAGCAGTTGACTCGGGAGGCTACTGTAATGCCTCGTGGCAGAAGATCATCTGCTTCATGAAAACCACTAATAATGTAAGCATTAGCACTACTAGGTACAGTAGCTTGCTAGCTAGCTTTTGTTGGAAGATTCAACATTGTGTGTACAGCACTAAGTAGGTAGCTAGTTGGTCAGCAGCAGCATTTCAGTTAAAGATGATTTCAGTGACTGGCTCAGCTGTTAGACATGTTTATGCTAACTTCCGCACCCATAGTCAAACTTCAGAAATACTGCTATTTGAATCCTTAGCTAGATGTAAAATGGGGTGACACTTTCTCACCCAAAAAACATAATTATTGACATTTTTATTGTTTTAACATAGATTCATTCAAACAGTTTTGAGGCAGAAATCGGGTTCAGCAGACGATGTCACCTAGGTAATATTTTCTAATGTTATGGCAGCCCATTTTCGCCAGACTACTTTTTGTCTATCCCATTACCCTTTGCGAGATACGAGACAGTGCAGGCAGAATAGACGTGCTATCTGATGTAAGACAATGAGGTGACACAGAGAGAGAGTAGGACAGCGTGCAGATAACACCCATGTCGGTGGGTAGCTTGTACCAGGAAAGGCGGCCTGTCACAGCTTGACCGCAAAGGAGATTTGCGGGCAAAACACACACACACTTCCTCATTCATATTTACTGATTGTATCATTGCTAGAGACAAGCTGTGAGAGAGAACAAACTCACACCCACAGATATCACATCGGATGAGCTCTGAGGGGGATCACACACACACATACACAATTATATACATTATACACACCCTCCCGCACACAGACATATACACACCTATACACCAAGGCCTACTCTGGAGACATTGAGGATGACAATGAGTCAGAGAAGAGAAGGAATGAGGGAGTGAAATGGAGAGAAAGTGAGAGTTGTATTGCCATTTTTTTTACCTTTATTTAACTAGGCAAGTCAGTTAAGAACAAATTCTTATTTACAATGACGGCCTGAGAACAGTGGGTTAACTGTGTCATTAAGAACAGTCGTTAAGCCTTTTAATTGTGCAGAAAAAAGGGGTGGGCTTGTCCTCATGGCAACGATAAGGACCAACCAACGTCAAACCAACATCGTCTTTACTCTCCCATAATGATTACAATCTGGGATGGAATGATGGTAATCAGGGCCTAGTGGAAGATGGATGTACGTTGGAAGTCAGCGTGAAGCCAGGGCCTCGCCCGCCCCTGTGGCCCAGAATAGCTGCCCCTTCTCTGGGCTTGTCTGATCTTGGGGACAGGATAATTACAACCATGAGGTGATGGTGGTGAAGTAAATAAGCCAGCACCTTGTGCCAAGGATTTAGACATCCTGAGAGAAGGGCACCTCACTGGTTCACTAGAGGGGGGAGGTGAGGAAGGAAAAGCAGAATGGGTGAAAGGGAGGGAGGGGCAATTGTCCAACAAGGGTATTACCAGTATTGGATTATGTGGCAATGTTCATAGTCTTAATGACTGTAGAGAGTAATGCTTAGGTTTGCATGCTCCATAGTGGAATGTGACTGTGAGTCATGTGGTTTAGTTATGGTCTTTGTTTTACAGCTTCTCCTATGCAACTCACTCTGCATGTTGCAACTTCCTATTGGCCCTAGCTGTCTTGTAATAACCACCATATGTACAGTATCTCCGCCAGAGAAATGTTTGGCTGGCATTTGAATATAATTCTGTGGGGGTTGGTTCACAGCCCCGAGCCTCCAAACAACTAGAAAGGGTCTGTAATGGAAAGCAGCCATTTTATGGGCTCCTGACCAACTCTGCTGTTTTGTGTTTTTTTGCGCTAATCAAATTTTTGGGGGGGACATAATGTTTCCATCATGACCGAAAGAGCTTCTGGACATCAGAACAGCAATCACTAATCTTGATTTGGATGAAGATTTCTACTTCAACGAGTCGGAGGCGCACTTCATACTGCTCACCCCGGACCAGGCCCTAATCCCGTAGACTCAAAAAAATAATAATTGTTTAATAGGATAATCTCGAACGGAGCTCGTCCAGTTTGTTCTCCAGTGATTGTACGTTCGCCAATAGAACTGAGGGTAGAGGCGGTTTATGCACTCACCAACGTCGTTTCCTCAGCGTGGCCGCCATTCTCTTAACAGGACCTGAAGTACTGTAATATACTAGGTTTCTTGGAGTCGTGGCTGAACAAGGACATGGATAATAAACATCTAGGTGCTTTTTCTATGCATCGGCAGGACAGAACATCAGTGTCGGGTAAGCTCAAGGGGAAAGGTGTGCGTCTCTTTGTTAACAGTTGGCGCGCCATCTCTAATATTAAGGAAGTATCAAGGTTCTGCTCATCTGAGTTAGAATACCTCATAATAAGCTGTAGACCATTTTATTTACCAAAAGTGTTTTCATCTATATATTTTTTTGCTGTCTATTTACCACCACAAACTGATGCTGGCACTAAGACCGCACTCAATGAGCTGTATAGGGCCATAAGCCAACAAGTAAATGCTCACCCAGAAGCAGAAGCGCTGGTGATGGCCTGGTGATTTTAATGCAGGAAAACTGAAATCCGTTTTACCTCATTTCTAACAGCATGTCACCTGTGCAACTGGAGGCGAAATAAACTCTAGATAACTTTCAACCACACACAAACGCATACAAAGCCCTTCCTCGCCCTCCATTTGGCAAATCTGACCATAACTATATCCTTTTGATTCCTGCTTACACGCAAAAACTCACAGGAAGTACAGTTGAAGTCGGGGGTTTACATACACCTTAGCCAAATACATTTAAACTCAGTTTTTCACAATTCCTGACGTTTAATCCTAGTAAAAATTAAATTTCTTAGGTCAGTTAGGATCACCACTTTTATTTTAAGAATGTGAAATGTCAGAATAATAGTAGAGTGATTTATTTCAGCTTTTATTTCTTTCATCACATTCCCAGTAGGTCAGAAGTTTACATGCTACCAAATACTAATTGAGTGTATTGGCTTTAAATTGTTTAACTTGGGTCAAACGTTTCGGGTAGCCTTCCACAAGCTTCCCACAATAAGTTGGGTGAATTTTGGCCCATTCCTCCTGACAGAGCTGGTGTAACTGAGTCAGGTTCGTAGGCCTCATTGCTCGCACACGGTTTTTCAGTTCTGCCCACAAATTTTCTATAGGATTGAGGTCAGGGCTTTGTGATGGCCACTCCAATACCTTGACTTTGTTGTCCTTAAGCCATTTTGCCACAACTTTGGAAGTATGCTTGGGGTCATTGTCTATTTGGAAGACCCATTTGTGACCAAGCTTTAACTTCCTGACTGATGTTGCTTCAATATATCCACATAATTGTCCTCCCTCATGATGCCATCTATTTTGTGAAGTGCACCAGCCCCTCCTGCAGCAAAGCACTCCCACAACATGATGCTGCCACCCGCGTGCTTCACGGTTGGAATGGTGTTCTTCTGCTTGCAAGCATCCACCTTTTTCCTCCAAACATAACGATGGTCATTATGGCCAAACAGTTGTATTTTTGTTTCATCAGAATGCGTCTCCTTCCTGAGCGGTTTGACGGCTACGTAGTCCCATGGTGTTTATACTTGTGTATTATTGTTTGTACAGATGAGCATGGTACCTTCAGGCATTTCGAAATTGCTCCCAAGGATGAACCAGACTTGTGGAGGTCTACAATTTTTTTTCTGAGGTCTTGGCTGATTTATTTGGATTTTCCCATGATGTCAAGGAAAAAGGCACTGAGTTTGAAGGTAGGCCTTGAAATACATCCACAGGTACACCTCCAATTGACTCAAATGATGTCAGTTAGCCTATCAGAAGCTTCTAAAGTCATGACATCATTTTCAGGAATTTTCCAAGCTGTTTAAAGGCACAGTCAACTTAGTGTATGTAATCTTCTGACCCACTGGAATTGTTATACAGTGAGTTATAAGTGAAATAATCTGTCTGTAAGTAATTGTTGGAAAAATTACTTGTGTCATGCACAAAGTAGATGTCCTAACCGACTTGCCAAAACTATAGTTTGTAAACAAGAAATTTGTGGAGTGGTTGAAACACAAGTTTAATTGACTCTAACCTAAGTGTATGTAAACTTCCGACTTCAACTGTAGCTCCCAAAAAATGATCTGAGGGGAAAAAGTTGGTCACTCAACAACACATCCAATGACATGACACCATCCTAGCAGCTAGTTAGCTAATGTTAGGCTCTGTGTTTTTAGCTTGCTAAATAATTATATAAAATAATTTTAGCTTGCCTAGTTAATTATTTAACAAGGCAAGTCGGTTAAGAACAAATTCTTATTTACAATGAACAGTGGGTTAACTGCCTTGTTCAGGGGTAGAACGACAGATTTTTACCGTGTCAGCTCGTGGATTTGATCCAACAACCTTTCGGTTACTGGCCCAACGCTCTAACCACTAGGCTACAGCATTGCTGTATGGTGGACTCAATGTCTTGTACTGTAGTTGAGTAGCCAGCCTAGGCTACCGCTCAGTTGTCGCTGTAATAGGCCTACATGTTTCTCCTTTGCATGGTGTTTTGATGCAGGTTTAGTTTTTTTGTTATTAATTGTCAAGCAAACCGAAGCCAGACTGCAACATTTTAGTAGCCTAGCTAGGACTGTGGTATGTACACATTCCCTCTACTTCGCGCTGTAAACGGGACACATGAAAGCATCACAATTGAAGTTGAATTCACCACATCAGGCTGTAATTTCATAAACCTTTGACTAATTTATACTGGCTTGTGTGTCCTATTGCCCTTTAGTAGTAATTTACAATGCATTCAGAAATTATTCAGATTCCTAGATTTTTTTCCTTATTTTGTTACGTTATAGCCTTATTCTAAAATTGTGTAAATCGTTTTTTTCAATCTACACACAATACCCCATGATGACAAAGCAAGAACTGGTTTTAATTTATAAATAAAAAAACTGATGTCATGTTTACAACCTGTACCTTTGCACATTGACTCGGTTCGGTACCCCTTGTATATAGCCTCGTTATTTTGTGTTTTTATTTTATTTTCTACTTTTAGTTTATTTAGTAAATATTTTCTTAACTCTATTTCTTGAACTGCATTGTTGGGCTTGTAGGTAAGAACTTCACGGTAAGGTCTAGCTACACCTGTTGTATTTGGCACATGTGACATACAATTTGATTTTATTGCATTTTCTGTAGGCTACAGCAATGAGCTGTTGGAACCCGAAACTTGGCATGGACGTTTAGCCTACAACATGTTTAAACTGTAGAAGTTTCGGTCAGTGCTATTCGTGATGATATGATACAGTGCACTGGCTTGCTCATGTGTTTGTGGCTCTGGGAGGAGGGTTGTGTGTGCGTGTGGCAACGCACTGCCGTTGGTGTGCAGCATGTTGGCAGTGCTTGCTGTGACTGTAGTGCAACGCTGGCTGTATGGTAGGGGGCCAAAATGAATTGACAACCCAAATCATTGTGCGGGCCGGATAGAAATGTGTCACGCCTTGTGTTTGACACGTGCGCTAGACTATTACCCATGTTGTGACTGACTTGTGATCCTTGCCCTTGCTAGTTTGATTGTATTGACATTCCCAGCCTTAGTTACAGTTGTCCGTTTTTATTCTGAATATTGAGTCATTAAAACTGAAACAGTGCATCATCCTGAATGGGTGGAGGTAGCAAAAAGTGTACCAGGTCAGCTGTGATTTGCAACCTGATAGTAATATTTTTTGGACTATCAAGAAATGTATTGGTGAATTATATTAATCATGCATTGAACTACATCCATCTATTCTGCCAACAATGCCTTAGTGTACGTCATGGAATTTTG
The DNA here is from genome assembly GCF_045679555.1 of Salvelinus alpinus. Taxonomy (NCBI): domain Eukaryota; kingdom Metazoa; phylum Chordata; class Actinopteri; order Salmoniformes; family Salmonidae; genus Salvelinus; species Salvelinus alpinus. The sequence goes on along the minus strand of NC_092093.1, from coordinate 24,491,959 downwards.
AGCTAAATATAACCTATTTTTATAAAGTTGGTTTTGAAGCATAAACTGGGAATTTGATGTTTTTTACTGATATTATGATTATCTGTTTGTTTCATATCTGCAAATATGTTAAAACGCTGTCATTTCCGCTATAAAATATATTAAATTACTGACATTGATGCTTGGAATTAACATTGTGTAAGTTCTATGAGAATGGTCTCATAGGATCTTAAGCAATGAATGCTATTTTATTTTGCTTGAGTTTTATTAATATCCATCATCTCGTAGAATTTCCCAAGCAATGCAGTTTCAGTTTTAATTCCTTAATGATATTCTCTCCTCGCTGTATGTTGACTTGGCATTCATTCCTTCACTTCAGCAAGTGATAAACATAGTGTGTGTGTGTGTGTGTTTTATTAGTAAATGGCAAAATGGCCGACCTGTCTTAACTCACTATTGTCATTACTGTCTCCAGCTTTAATGTAGCCTACACAGCGAGCCACTCATACCCTTTGCCTGTTGAATGCTAATTAAGTTAACATTACACACAGAATTTCTCTTACAGCACATGATTCTTATTTCTCCCCATAAGCTCACAGTGTTATTAGGGGGAATTTTGGGGAAAATTCAGAAGTGGAAACTTTCCGTGTGAATTAAAGGGAATATATGGGTATTACCTGGAATATATGGGAATTAACGGAAATATATGCAAATTAATATTAATACCATTTAAATGTAGATGCTTTTTGCAGTATATATATTTACCATATATGGAAAGAAACATAAACCTTTTACCTTATCATAAGTAGAAAATTGCAAATGATTAAATCCTTCCAATAGAAATAACTATTTAGTTACAAATTTAACATTAATTAAAAGAGTTGACTCTTTACATGGGATGATTTCACTGAACAACCAAAGAAAGGGTATATGGAAGGATCCCCAAGGATCCATCACATCTCCCAAAAACATTTTCAACACATTGGTAAAATGATAGTCTAGAAACTAAGGCTTTGGTTGTCTTCCTCTTAGGCTTCCATGTCTTCTCCCTGGCCCTCCTCAATGTCCACCTCTTGAACATCAGACTCTGAGGCCTCATCTTCACTGTCACTGTCCAACCTTGTTGAGGATGGCTCATTGTCAGGCTCTAAAAGCCTCAAGTTTGCCCAGATTTCCACCAATTTTTCAACCTTTGTATTGGTCATCCTGTTGCGTGCTTTGGTGTGTGTGTTCCCAAACAACCAGTTGCGCTCTGAGGCGGCTGATATTGGTGGGATTTGGAGGATGATGGAGGCAACAGGGGAAAGAGCCTCAGATCCACAAAGTCCCTTCCACCGGGTGGCTGATGAGATATGTTGGCACAACTGCCACATTGCATCTCCATCCCAAAGCTCTTGCTTGGAAGTGTACTTCGTCAGACTGCCAAGAACCTTGCCCTCATCCAGGCCAAGGTGGCGAGACGCAGTAGTGATGACACCATAGGCCTTGTTGATCTCTGCACCAGACAGGATGCTCTTGCCAGCATACTTGGGGTCCAACATGTATGCTGTGGTGTGTATGGGCTTCAGGCAGAAGTCTTCACGCTTTTTGATTTATTTCAGAACTGCAGTTTCCTCTGCTTGGAGCAACATTGAAGTGGGCAAGGTAGTACGGATTTCTTCTCTTAGGTCTGCAAACAGAGTCTGAACATCAGACAGGAAGGCATTGTCTCCCTCAATCCGTGCAATGGCTACTGCTATAGGTATTCATGATTTTCAGACTGCTTACCACTCTCTCCCAAAACACATCATCCAGGAGGATCCTCTTGATGGGGCTGTCCATATCGGCAGACTGTGATATGGATTTTTTTTTGGAGAGACTCCTTCCCCTCCAGGAGACTGTCAAACATGATGACAACACCACACCAACGGGTGTTGCTGGGCAGCTTCAATGTGGTGCTCTTATTTTTCTCACTTTGCTTGGTGAGGTAGATTGCTGCTATAACTTGATGACCCTTCACATACCTAACCATTTCCTTGGCTCTCTTGTAGAGTGTATCCATTGTTTTCAGTGCCATTATGTCCTTGAGGAGCAGATTCAATGCATGAGCAGCACAGCCAATGCATGTGAGGGTAGGACTCCTCCACTTTAGACCAAGCAGCCTTCATGTTCGCAGCATTGTCTGTCACCAGTGCAAATACCTTCTGTGGTCCAAGGTCATTGATGACTGCCTTCAGCTCATCTGCAATGTAGAGACCGGTGTGTCTGTTGTCCCTTGTGTCTGTGCTCTTGTAGAATACTGGTTGAGGGGTGGAGATGATGTAGTTAATTATTTCTTGCCCACGAACATACAACCACCCATCAGAGATGATTGCAATACAGTCTGCTTTCTCTATGATTTGCTTGACCTTCACTTGAACTCTGCATCCAGCAAATGAGTAGCTAAAGCATGTCTGGTTGGAGGGGTGTATGCTGGGCGAAGAACATTCAGAAATCTCTTCCAATACTCATTGCCTGTGAGCATCAGGGTTGAGCCAGTTGCATACGCAGCTCGAGCAAGTCATTCTTCAGCATTTCTCTGACTATGTTCCTCCATTGAGTCAAAAACACTTCTGATTACAGGAGGACCATGAGCTGTTTCTATCGATAAGGTGTCTTATTCATCATTTTCACCTCCAATAGAAGTAGAGGGACTTTTGTCAGAGGTTGCTTGTTGTGAGGGCGGAGGGAACTTGATGCCTTGGCCAGATGATTCTGCATCTTTGTTGCATTCTTCACATTATTTGGCACAGTATTTGCAAATGTACACAGCTTTTACTTCAACATTAGCTGCAGTGAGATGTCTCCACACATCAGATAGTGCCCGTGGCATTTTCCTGTAAAGATTAGAAAAATTAGTAAAGTTAGAAAATATTTAAACACACTTTGCTGTAGGCTACTATTTACTAAAATAAAATGTATGTCATATAAAATATATTCACCCTACCCAGTATTGTAATCAGAATTTACCAGAAAGCATGTAGTTCTTGGCTCAGACAGTGTAGTAGTGTGGGTTCAATAGCATCTCATTAGTGTGCAAGATCTTGAGAATCAGCTGTAGGTGTGATGGAAGAATACACTGTGCATGCAGGGTTGCAATTCCATCGAATTAGGGATAATTTAACTAAAATATGCCACAAGACCTAGAATTGCCTTATGTGTATCCCACAAAAAAGGTTCACTGTAATAAGCTAACGTTTGAATTTAAGCAAAATTCCCCAAATTCCCAGGCTCAAATTCCCATGGAAAAGTTACCGGAAAGTTTCCGGCCCTTTGCAACCCTAAGTGTTATCCTGTTCTACCTTAACAATGTTGAATTGCTGCCTACATCGAAGTAATGCCATTGGGGATTAGAGCTATTTACAAGACTGCCTTGGAGGTTGCAGTATAATAGATAGATAGCAAGTCGTCTATTGTCTAACCATTGAACCTCATCCTGCCTCTAATGGCCTAACACCTCAGCACAAACTAAAATCATCACTATGTTGTGTGTGTTGGATTTATTGAACGCTTTAATCAATCTCTATGAAGCGTTTTGACTCTTCCCCCCCCCCCCCCTGGGAAGGTGAGGGCTACTAGTCTGGCTAGCACTTAACTAGAAGTCCTCCTGACTTCAGAGTTTTGAAAGGCTGTTTTGATGTCAGCATGATGCATTGATAATGAAAGGGGGTTGTGATTTTACATGATGGTTCTCCTTTGTGTCTTTCTCAATCAAACACCCACAGGCACAGCCACATACAGCCTCCAAGTGCTGCCCCCTTCCATTACAACGGTTGGATTTTCAATTCCAAGCAACGAGAGGTCTCAATCCGAGAAAAATGTTTGAGAGAACCAATCAATGCGTCCGCTCAATTTCTGCACAAATATTGCGTTAACAAACATCCTTCTGTCCAGACCAGTGAGTCACAGCTCTTCCTCGCTGTGTGGTCACATGGGTTGTGTCAGCAAGGCTAGAGGGCTACTCCAGCGGAAAAGCAACGGTTACATATCGAACACACCATCGGAGTGGCACTGAATATTGAGCCAGGTGTTGAAGGAAAAAAGTGACATTTCCTTCTGACATCGTCTTCCCCTAAGCTTCTTACCTCATTTTACGATTGCATTGAAGAAATCAATTTCCAATGGCTTTCAATAAAGTGAAGCTTATTAAGTCGGCTCCAGGTTGATTCCATGCCAGCATGACACCTTCAGTGTGTAGATACAAACCTTTTTCAGTAATATTTGTCAAATACAAAATAGTTTTTAGTGAGCACTAGTTGCGCAATATACTTATGTCATGCAATAAAATGCAAATTAATTACTTAAAAATCATACAATGTGATTTTCTGGATTTTTGTTTTAGATTCCGTCTCTCACAGTTGAAGTGTACCTATGATAAAAATTACAGACCTCTACATGCTTTGTAAGTAGGAAAACCTGCAAAATCGGCAGTGTATCAAATACTTCTTCTCCCCACTGTATATATATATATATATATATATAATTTGAAGACACAAGGCTTCCGTGGTTGGAGAGGAAGAATTTGAGGGCCTCCATCATTCGTAACATCTGCTCACCTGACTTAGAATTCCTCATAATCAAATGTCGACCGCATTATCTACCAAGGGAATTCTCTTCGATTATAATCACAGCCGTATATATTCCCCCCCAAGCAGACACATCGATGGCACTGAACAAACTTTATTTGACTCTGTAAACTGGAAACCACATATCCTGAGGTTGCATTCATTGTAGCTGGATTTTAACAAGGCTAATCTGAAAACAAGACTCCCTAAATTCTATCAGCATATCGATTGCGCAACCAGGGCTGGGAAAACCCTGGATCATTGTTATTCTAACTTCCGCAACGCATATAAGGCCCTCCCCCGCCCTCCTTTCAGAAAAGCTGACCACGACTCCATTTTGTTGCTTCCAGCCTACAGACAGAAACTAAAACAAGAAGCTCCCGCGCTCAGGTCTGTTCAACGCTGGTCCGACCAATCTGATTCCACGCTTCAAGACTGCTTCGATCACGTGGATTGGGATATGTTCCGCATGGCGTCCAACAACAACATTGACGAATACGCTGATTCGGTGAGCGAGTTCATTAGAAAATGCATCGGCGATGTCGTACCCACAACAACTATTAAAACATTCCCAAACCAGAACATGGATTGATGGCAGCATTCGCGCGAAACTGAAAGCGCGAACCACTGCTTTTAACCAGGGCAAGGTGACCGGAAACATGACTGAATATAAACAGTGTAGCTATTCCCTCCAAGGCAATCAAACAAGCTAAGCGTCAGTATAGAGACAAAGTAGAGTTGCAATTCAACGGCTCAGACACAAGAGGTATGTGGCAGGGTCTACAGTCAATCACGGATTACAAAAAGAAAACCAGCCCCGTCGCGGACCAGGATGTCTTGCTCCCAGACAGACTAAATAACTTCTTTGCTCGCTTTGAGGACAATACAGTGCCACTGACACGGCCCGCTACCAAAACCTGCGGACTCTCCTTCACTGCAGCCGACGTGAGTAAAACATTTAAACGTGTTAACCCTCGCAATGCTGCAGGCCCAGACGGCATCCCCAGCCGTGTCCTCAGAGCATGCGCAGACCAGCTGGCTGGTGTGTTTACGGACATATTCAATCAATCCTTATCCCAGTCTGCTGTTCCCACATGCTTCAAGAGGGCCACCATTGTTCCTGTTCCCAAGAAAGCTAAGGTAACTGAGCTAAACGACTACCGCCCCGTAGCACTCACTTCCGTCATCATGAAGTGCTTTGAGAGACTAGTCAAGGACCATATCCCCTCCACCCTACCTGACACCCTAGACCCACTCCAATTTGCTTACCGCCCCAATTTGTCCACAGACGACGTAATCGCAACCACACTGCACACTGCCCTAACCCATCTGGACAAGAGGAATACCTATGTGAGAATGCTGTTAATCGACTACAGCTCAGCATTTAACACCATTGTACCCTCCAAACTCGTCATCAAGCTCGAGACCCTGGGTCTCGACCCCGCCCTGTGCAACTGGGTACTGGACTTCCTGACGGGCCGCCCCCAGGTGGTGAGGGTAGGTAACAACATCTCCACCCTGCTGATCCTCAACACTGGGGCCCCACAAGGGTGCGTTCTGAGCCCTCTCCTGTACTCCCTGTTCACCCACGACTGCGTGGCCATGCACGCCTCCAACTCAATCATCAAGTTTGCGGACGACACTACAGTGGTAGGCTTGATTACCAACAACAATGAGACGGCCTACAGGGAGGAGGTGAGGGCCCTCGGAGTGTGGTGTCAGGAAAATAACCTCACACTCAACGTCAACAAAACAAAGGAGATGATTGTGGACTTCAGGAAACAGCAGAGGGAGCACCCCCCTATCCACATCGATGGGACAGTAGTGGAGAGGGTAGTAAGTTTTAAGTTAATCTGCGTACACATCACGGACAAACTGAATTGGTCCACCCACACAGACAGCGTTGTGAAGAAGGCACAGCAGCACCTCTTCAACCTCAGGAGGCTGAAGAAATTCGGCTTGTCACCAAAAGCACTCACAAACTTCTACAGATGCGATACAATCGAGAGCATCCTGTCGGGCTGTATCACCGCCTGGTACGGCAACTGCTCCGCCCACAACCGTAAGGCTCTCCAGAGGGTAGTGAGGTCTGCACAACGCATCACCGGGGGCAAACTACCTGCCCTCCAGGACACCTACACCACCCGTTGTCACAGGAAGGCCATAAAGATCATCAAGGACAACAACCACCCGAGCCACTGCCTGTTCACCTCGCTATCATCCAGAAGGCGAGGTCAGTACAGGTGCATCAAAGCAGGGACCGAGAGACTGAAAAACAGCTTCTATCTCAAGGCCATCAGACTGTTAAACAGCCACCACTAACATTGAGTGGCTGCTGCCAACATACTGACTCAACTCCAGCTCACTTTAATAATGGAAATTGATGGAAATTGATCAAAAATGTATCACTAGCCACTTTAAACAATGCCACTTAATATAATGTATATGCATATACTGTACTCTATCATCTACTGCATCTTGCCATCTTTATGTAATACATGTATCACTAGCCACTTTAAACTATGCACTTTTATGTTTACATACCCTACATTACTCATCTCATATGTATATACTGTACTCGATACCATCTACTGCATCTTGCCTATGCCGTTCTGTGCCATCACTCATTCATATATCTTTATGTACATATTCTTTATCCCTTTACACTTGTGTGTATAAGGTACTAGTTGTGGAATTGTTAGGTTAGATTACTCGTTGGTTATTACTGCATTGTCGGAACTAGAAGCACAAGCATTTCGCAACACTCACATTAACATCTGCTAACCATGTGTATGTGACAAATAAAATGTTATTTTATTTGTATAATGATGAGACACAGAATGACTGGCAAATTTCCTTCATTAATAACTGGTATAACTGGTGTCTTTTTTTAACAGGATGGCAACTGCATGTTGGCAGGATGTTAAACATGCTTTTTACATTTGTATCACAATTTCTTTTTTTTGAAAATCATTCAAGTTTGTCTGACGACACACTGAATTCTTCCACTGCTCCATCTACCGCTACATCTGCCATCATTGAAGTCGTTTGTGTTGACGAGGGGCGTTGTACAAAACAGTCATCAGCGATTGAATCGTCTAACCAATCTGAGTATCAGAATTTTCTAAACGTCGCTTTACTTACGTGTGTTCTGGCTCTGGTCCAACCCATCAGTTTCTGGGACCAATCAGACAATCCATTTTCCCATTCACTGTTTTGGTGGTGCTCATAAAATGTATCAGAACTTTAAAAGTAGCAGAGAGCTCACTGTAGTCTGACTACAGTGAATAGAGAGACAAGGCCATGTGCAGGGAACATTTCATAACATCTTAATTGACTTTTGCACAGTGGTGAAAAGAGGAAGAACAATGAAAAGGAGAGTTTCACTGCTTTGTTGTCACTCACAACCTGGAAACAGGTTCACATACTATACATACCAAACTTAGAAAGTTATGTTTTTGCGAAAACAGACTTCTAAAGTTCGGTATGTACAGTATGTGAACCTGTTTCGAGGTTGGGAGTGAAAACCACATCAAATCAAATCAAAATGTTTTGTCACATGCGCCGAATACAACGTGCTCTTCCCAATAATGCAGAGGACAAAAAATAGTAACTCAGAGGAAAAGCATACACAAGAATGGGGCTATACAGGGTGTAGCAGTACCAGATCAATGTGCAGGGGTATGAGGTGTAGCAGTACCAGATCAATGTGCAGGGGTATGAGGTGTAGCAGTACCAGATCAATGTGCAGGGGTATGAGGTGTAGCAGTACCAGATCAATGTGCAGGGGTATGAGGTGTAGCAGTACCAGATCAATGTGCAGGGGTATGAGGTGTAGCAGTACCAGATCAATGTGCAGGGGTATGAGGTGTAGCAGTACCAGATCAATGTGCAGGGGTATGAGGTGTAGCAGTACCAGATCAATATGCAGGGGTAAGAGGTGTAGGTAGTACCAGATCAATGTGCAGGGGTATGAGGTGTAGGTAGTACCAGATCAATGTGCAGGGGTATGAGGTGTAGCAGTACCAGATCAATGTGCAATGGTATGAGGTGTAGCAGTACCAGATCAATGTGCAGGGGTATGAGGTGTAGCAGTACCAGATCAATGTGCAGGGGTATGAGGTGTAGCAGTACCAGATCAATGTGCAGTGGTATGAGGTGTAGCAGTACCAGATCAATGTGCAGGGGTATGAGGTGTAGCAGTACCAGATCAATGTGCAGGGGTATGAGGTGTAGCAGTACCATATCAATGTGCAGGGGTATGAGGTGTAGCAGTACCAGATCAATGTGCAGGGGTATGAGGTGTAGCAGTACCAGATCAATGTGCAGGGGTATGAGGTGTAGCAGTACCAGATCAATGTGCAGGGGTATGAGGTGTAGCAGTACCAGATCAATGTGCAGGGGTATGAGGTGTAGCAGTACCAGATCAATGTGCAGGGGTATGAGGTGTAGCAGTACCAGATCAATGTGCAGGGGTATGAGGTGTAGCAGTACCTGATCAATGTGCAGGGGTATGAGGTGTAGCAGTACCAGATCAATGTGCAGGGGTATGAGGTGTAGCAGTACCAGATCAATGTGCAGGGGTATGAGGTGTAGCAGTACCAGATCAATGTGCAGGGGTATGAGGTGTAGCAGTACCAGATCAATGTGCAGGGGTATGAGGTGTAGCAGTACCAGATCAATGTGCAGGGGTATGAGGTGTAGCAGTACCAGATCAATGTGCAGGGGTATGAGGTGTAGCAGTACCAGATCAATGTGCAGGGGTATGAGGTGTAGCAGTACCAGATCAATGTGCAGGGGTATGAGGTGTAGCAGTACCAGATCAATGTGCAGGGGTATGAGGTGTAGCAGTACCAGATCAATGTGCAGGGGTATGAGGTGTAGCAGTACCAGATCAATGTGCAGGGGTATGAGGTGTAGCAGTACCAGATCAATGTGCAGGGGTATGAGGTGTAGCAGTACCAGATCAATGTGCAGGGGTATGAGGTGTAGCAGTACCAGATCAATGTGCAGGGGTATGAGGTGTAGGTAGTACCAGATCAATGTGCAGGGGTATGAGGTGTAGGTAGTACCAGATCAATGTGCAGGGGTATGAGGTGTAGGTAGTACCAGATCAATGTGCAGGGGTATGAGGTGTAGGTAGTACCAGATCAATGTGCAGGGGTATGAGGTGTAGCAGTACCAGATCAATGTGCAGGGGTATGAGGTGTAGCAGTACCAGATCAATGTGCAGGGGTATGAGGTGTAGCAGTACCAGATCAATGTGCAGGGGTATGAGGTGTAGCAGTACCAGATCAATGTGCAGGGGTATGAGGTGTAGCAGTACCAGATCAATGTGCAGGGGTATGAGGTATTGGCGGGGTAAAGTGACTAGGCATCAGGACAGGTAATAATAAGAGAGTAGCCTTCAGAAGCTTCTCAATGTACCAATCCTCTCTCGTCTCTCATCAACAAATAGCTGACATTTTGAATATATTAGAGTACTTCTGTCAATATTTGACTCTATTGACTACCCAGACTACAAGTTCATTCCATTCACACTGAAAAGTATTTTTTCCTTCGAGGTCGGACTGAGCCTGTGCCTTAAGTGTGTGTGGAGCCTGTCGAATAAAAGCCGATAAATGGTAACACTTTATTTTAAGGGTACCTAATTAACAATTTATAAGGCATATATAAATGGTGTATTCACCGTTTATTAATCAGTACTCCCACAAACAATTTACTAATCATTTAAGTATTTTTGCAGTCCCTAATCTAAAGTGAGTGCTTTATACTTTATAAATACTTTATAAATGTTTTGATTAACCAGTGTGATTTCTCACAAAAGGATGGGCATGTCATTGGGATACATTCCTGCAGTATCTGTATATACATGGGTGACTAACTAGCTTACTGACATTTTACAAATGTGGGAGTAATGATTAATAAATGGTGAACACAATTTATAAATGTGTTTATAAATGGTTTATTAGGTACCAGGGGTGTCATGCACCCCAAAAATCTGAGGGGGCACAAAGTATGTGAGGATGGCTGGGGGGTGGTTCGACAAGGGGCTAGGTCTGGAAGTTGTAGGAATTTAGCATTTTTCGAACACCTGAAACACATTTTTACTGCAATCTAGAGACATAATCATCGTGCTTAATTCTATGTAAAAAAATGTTTTATTTTTCTGCATATCTAAGCATACCTCTTGAGCCGTCTGTATCCACCTGACGTGTGTGTGTGTGTGTGTGTGTGTGTGTGTGTGTGTGTGTGTGTGTGTGTGTGTGTGTGTAATATATATATTTTTTTAACTGAATCTGCTTCTCTGAATCTGGGTAAAAGATTGAAAGGAATGTGAGTCTTATTTAGTAATTGCTTTCTTTTCTAAAGTCGTTGCCAGCAGGCATGCCAGCTAAAATAGTTAGACAGGCTAGCTACTCTAACTTGATTGATAGCCTGAAATGGCTTCTTGGTAGCTAGTTATGAGGTTGGTACATTGGGAGTCTCTGGGCAAGCTAAAGCCAACTTCATAAAATGGCTAGGTGGCTAGTGGTATTACAGAGAAACAACAATTTATTTACAAAAAAAGTATATTTATTTTATAAAGGACATCTGAGGGCTTGACACCTGTGTTAGTTACCCTTTAAAATAAAGTGATACCCAAGAAATATGCTCAGAAAACGTTTAATAAAGTGAGGTTATTTTTTTCTGTGTTTTTTATTTCTGTATTCCTCTTCTAAGATTTCTTCTCTTGGATCTCTGGGCACCAAAAGGCCTGGAAATGAAAGCCTTTATTTCAATCCATCATCTCGCCTTCCCACTGTGCCGTGTCCCCAGTGAATTCACCTGGGGTTAAACCGACTAAATTTAGACCGTCAATTATGAGCAATTACTGAGCAGGCCTGTAGGCCCCTCAGTGTATTGACTCCCTCATTCACACCCGCACTGCGACACGCCACTCAGTTTCCATACGTAGCTGGGTAAGTACCTGTAATGAAGTGAAACTGCAGGGGGAGAAACTGCCGTCACGGTTCCTGAAACAGCTCTCTTTATTCAGTGTTTAACTTGGATGCAGTGGAGACTAGTGCTGTGCAGTGAGGTGAGCTACTCCTCATTCTTTAATTGGATTGTGTGCTGCAGCAGCAGCAATGTCCATTTCTGTTGTAACTTACATGTGTTCAGACAGTGCAACCATTTTTAAACACTGCCATGGCATTATCCTTCTAATTTCATGTCCACATTCCAACACAAAGTTATTTCTTGGATGGTAATTTTAGAATTAGGTGAGTAGGTAACCATGAGTCATGCAACCCCTTAAAATATCTTGGCATTGGCCACCTGCTCTCAGAGCTGGTACATACTCGTTTATTGTTTGTGGAACTGGCAATTTGACCATAAATCAATCATTCACCAGGCTCAGTTAGATGTATCAAAACCAACTGAGCTGTTGCCATATTAGCATAGCAGCCTGCCAGATCTCTTCTATAACATAACATGGGTGCTCTGTCATGTTCTAATGAGACTCTTCTGTCATAGTGAAAGGGTAAAGAACCCAGAGTGATCTCATTAGAATAGATAATCTCTGTCTGTCTCCTCTCTCTCTGCCTGTCTCTACATCTGTGCCCACATGGTTTTAAACATCCATACAGACACTTGGACATGGTTTTAAACATCAGTACAGACACTTGGACATGGTTGTAAACATCCCTACAGACATGTGGACATGGAACTGAGAGCCTTCTAGCATTCTAAAAATGATTCCTGAACATTCTGGGATGCTTGAACAGAACACCCCAGAACAATCTGAAGTCTTGTATGTTCCATTCCGACTAAGTATTCTGCTGAGAGACGGCAGAGGTGTGGATTCGCAAGAGCTCAGATATGGGAGGATGATCACAGCTCTGTCTGTTCCACTTTATTCCTCTCTTTTTGGACTGTGTCTGTGAGGCAGTGGGGCAGGCAGCAGTGTTCAGGGTTCAGTGGAGTGCAGAAGCTCTTTCATCCCCTGATATGGCTGTCAGTCTCACACACAACCTGCCTGACACAACTGTAGGAAGCCTTATGATCTGCAAATGACGTAACATGTAGAAGAGGGCTGGATCAGAGAGAGAGAGAGAATTGCTGCATGGGTGTGATCCTGGACCCCAAACAGGTAAAGCAGAGGTAAAGTTCCCATTAATCCCCCGACCAAAGATTCACCTTTAATTGAGGTATGCCTCAGTGAACAATCACTCACAGGTTGATTGATTTCAGCAGTCTTGAAGGTTCTATAAATTCTTGTCCTGGAAATAGTTTGTGGAAGATGGGACTCCACCTCAAATCTGTTTGCTCTAAAGGTTTTGTCCAGTGCTCATTAATGTAATTTGACGGAACTTTGTGAGAAATCCCAAAAATTGTTAGGGTAAATTTTGTTGCAATATCCCAAACAAATTGCCACATATACAATAGAGGAAATGCTTGAAAGCATAATATCAATTTTATTGTACTTGTCATCTGACACACATAGAACTGAACAAACTACAAATTAAGGTATACATAGAAATGAAGTGAGAAACCGAAGGGTATGATTTAGATAGGAGAATCATCCTCATATTATTGACATGGAGCATGGGTGGGTTGTACTCAACTAAAGCTTGCAGATCGAAATCCTATGCATGCAAATTGTTAATCAATGCCGCAGGCTTTTGGCCATTCATTATCAGTGTTTGCATTTTCACTCCTTTCTGAGATTAATAGCTAATACACAGACTGATAATATGGCTATGGAATAATAGTCTTGCCATCGTTGTGACTGTATTATGAGTAGTGCCTTGCTTAGATTGATAGTGACACCCAGGATCCTGGTGGTAATTCCCCTTGCTTTCACTTTGTAAAGCATCATTCCAGATTTTTCCCAGTAAGACTGGGGAGAATGGGTTCATTATCGAGGAGGCAGATTTCTTCCTTGGCTTGAGTCTTTGGATTAGAGTCATGACAAATTAGAAAATGTGGGTCAAGATCCGTTTTTGTCATTTGGTGGGGAAGGGGAACCAAAATGAAGGCAAAACACTACTCTCACACAGCACTTTAGAGCAGGAGAATAAAATATGTTCGTCTTCTGAATGCAGCCTCAAGATAACACATTTATTTTACCTGAGACAGACTTACCTTCCTCTGTCATCTGATGAAACACTGGCTAATCCTCACTCAGTTTTATATCCATGTCTAAAACATGTACATATTCCTGGTAAACTGGGCTAATTCTCCCCAAACTGGCACCTTTAAATGTCTCAAATGGGAGTGTGGTGAGTGATTTAGTGGAGTAATCGATCTCACAAGTGGTCATTGTTGTGCTGTACTCACTGCGCTGGGTAATGGGGCTTGTGGAATGTCCTGTCACAGGCCTATCTGTGTGTGTACAGAAGGAACAGACCCTGCTTTGCTGTCTCATTAGCAACACTCAAAGGCTAAGTCGCTTCCAACCCTCTATAGGCCTGCTCCTGTGTTTTGTACATTCAGATGTCTTGTTTTTCCTTGACCCCTTTCTGATGTCCTCTTATGGGCTGTAACATAATCTCTGCATCTGGTAACCCATTGAGCATTTGACCCAACAGCCTTTTGTTTACTAACTAGTCCATCTCCTTAGTTACTTTGACGCAGGCCTACTAGGTTTAATTGTGTACTGTACCATTGAGTTACTGATTGTGTTGCTTCTCTGTCCCCATGCAGGTCAGGAGCGATTTGGGAACATGACACGGGTGTACTACAAGGAGGCGGTGGGGGCATTTGTGGTGTTTGATGTGACGAGGGGCTCCACGTTTGAGGCCGTGTCCAAATGGAAACACGATTTGGACAGCAAGGTGAAACTGGCCAATGGGAGCCCTATCCCCTCGGTGCTGCTGGCCAATAAGTGTGACCAGAAAAATGAGACCTCCAACAACACTTCCCTCATGGACAACTTCTGTAAAGAGACTGGCTTTCTGGGCTGGTTCGAGACCTCGGCCAAGGCAAGACACACACACACACACACACACACACACACACACACACACACACACAAATATGCCTACACCATAAGACTATAACACAGTGGTGGCTGGTGGTACTTTAAATGGGGAGGACAGGCTCATAGTAATGGCTGGAATGGTTTCAAACACATCAAACACCTGGTTTCCATTTGTTTGATACTATTACATTCACTCCATTCCAGACATTTATTATGAGCTGTCCTCCCCTCACTAGCCTCCTCTGCTATAACACTGTGCTTTTGTTGCCATTAGATCTCCCCTAATCAGGAAGCATTAACTACAGTGATAGTACTACAAATACTATTATAGCTAGTGTGTGCATTAGGCTTTTTTTATCAGCTTGAATGGAAGGTAAATGTAGGTCTTTGTTTCCAAGGTTGTTTCCTAATGTTTTACAGGTTGCTTTTCAGTAAAAAAGAAAGAAAGTTGATTGTCAAATAAAGTCTTATTGGTCACATGCTCCGGTACCACTTACCTTAGAAATAAATATAGAAAATATTTACTAAATAAACTAAAGTAAAAAAAAAAAAAAAAAAAGTAACAAGAAAATGACATAACAATAACGAGGCTATATACAGAAGGTACCGGTACCGAGTCAATGTGCAGGGGTACAGGTTAGTCAAGGTCATTTGTAAAGTGACTATTTATAGATAATAAACAGCGCGTAGTAGCAGTGTAAAAACAAAGGGGGGGGGGTCAATGTAAATAGTCCAGGTCGCCATTTGATTCATTGTTCACAGTCTTATGGCTTGTGGGTAGAAGCTGTTAAGAAGCCTTTTGGTCCTAGGCGCCCCGGTACCACTTGCCGTGCGGTAGCAGAGAGAACAGTCTATGACTTGGGTTACTGGAGACTGACAAATGTTGGGCCTTCCTCTGACCATGCCTAGTATATAGGTCCTGGATGTCAGGAAGCTTGACCCCAGTGATGTACTGGGCTGTACGTACTACCCTCTGTAGCACCTTACAGTCAGATGCCAAGCAGTTTCCATACCAGGCGGTGATGCAATCAGTCAGGATGCTCTCGATGGTGCAGCTGTAGAACTTTTTGAGGATCTGGGAACCCATGCCAAATCTTTTCAGTCTCCTGAGGCGGAAAAGGTGTTGTCGTGCCCTCTTCACAACTGTCTTGGTGTGTTTGGACCATGATAGTTCGTTGGTGATGTGGACACCAAGGAACTTGAAACTCTCGACCCGCTCCACTTCAGCCCCGTCTATGTTAATTGGGGTGTATTTGGCCCTCCTTTTCCTATAGTCCACGATCAGCTCCTTTGTCTTGCTCACATTGAGGGAGAGGTTGTTTTCACCTCCTCCCTATAGGCTGTCTCATCATTGTCGGTGATCAGGCCTACCACTGTTTTGTCGCTAGGAAACTTAATGATGGTGTTGGAGTTGTGCTTGGCCACGCAGTCGTGGATTAACAGGGAGTACAGGAGGGGACTAAGCACCCACCCCTGAGGAGCCCAAGTGTTGAGGATCAGCGTGGCAGATGTGTTGTTTTCTACCCTTACCACCTGGGGGCTGTCCGTCAGGAAGTTCAGGATCCAGTTGCAGAGGGAGGGGTTTAGTCCCAGGGTCCTTAGCTTAGTGATGAGCTTCGTGGGCACTATGATGTTGAATGCTGAGCTGTAGTCAATGAACAGCATTCTGACATAGGCCTTCCTTTTGTTCAGGTGGGAAAAGGCAGTGTTGGACATCGAACACTGAATAGATGGGGAAAAGTCAAAGGCAAGAATAGCATGAAAAGGTAATGTAACACACGTGTTAAGTCACTGGTGATTTAAGCCCTGACTGGGGGGAGTTAAATCAAAACATTTGGTAGCAGTACTCCTCGTGCTACCAAATCTAACTATTTGTCCTGTGGGTCATTGTGCTGTTGAAAGGAGCAGAGTTGGGAAACACAAGCATACCCCATCGTGCCACTCTGAGCACTTTTAGTTAGGAGAGACAGAAGCATGCTCGCCAACAGTTCCAGCCAGCATCACAATAACAACGAAAATGGAAGCTGTCTTCAAGGCCATTCCAAGATATGTTAAAGGCCTTCAATTGAGTGTTTTTCCTCATCTGAAAACACTTTTGTTTGACAACTTAAAGCTTTTATTGGAGGTTGTTAGGCAAGGTCTTTAGGGAGAAATTAAATTAGGGAGCAGGATTTAGTTTGTTTGTGTATGTATGTTCAGTATGTATGCGAAACAAAAATATAAACGCAACATGTAAAGTGTTGGTCCCATGAGCTGAAATAAAAGATCCCAGAAATGTTCCATATGCACAAAAAGCTTATTTCTCTCAGATTTTGTGCACAAATTTCTTTACATCCCTGTAAGAGAACATTTCTCCTTTGCCAAGATCATCCATCCCCCTGGCATATCCATCCATGTGGCATATCAAGAAGATGATTATACAGCATGATCATTACACAGGTGCACCTTGTGCTGGTTACAATAAAATGTGCAGTTTAGTCGCACAACACAATGCCATCCATTTTCACTTTGTCATTATGGGGTATTGTGTGTATTGATAAGGAAAAATATATAATTTAATCCATATTAGAGTAAGGCTGTAATGTAACAAAATGTGGAAAAAGGGGTCTGTATACTTTCCGAATGTACTGCAATCGGCTCTCTGTGTGAAAATTAGGTCAACTGGGGTCTGCCTGTCATGAAGCATTGGGGGGAACTCTCTCTCTCTCCCTCTCTCTCTCTTTCTGTTTCTGTCTCTCTCTCTTTCTGTGTGTGCGCGCCTCAATTCACTGGGTCTTTAGGTTTCTGCTTGCCCCTGTCACCTCAATTCTAATGCCCCCACGAGCCCCCAACCCTGGGTAAATGACAGGTACCTCTCTCACATGTCCCCCTGCAGTGCCCCTGTCCCCTACACACAGTAGCACCATTCCAGACAGACACTGTACCAGGTCTGAGCAAGGGGTCACACACACCAATGAAACAATATGGTGTATGTGTTTGAGCAGGGTTTGTTTAGACAGTTGTAGCATTTACGCATGCGCGCACACACACACACACACACACACACACACACACACACACACACACACACACACACACACACACACACACACACACACACACACACACACACAGACACCAGGGACATCCCCATTCCCTAGCCCAGTGGTTTCCAACCTTTTTAGGTTACTGTACCACCAACAGATGTTTTTCTCTGCATGGAGAACCCCTGAAGTACCCCTTCCTGTGCATTTTACCAGTAGGTCTATGGCCTCATGAGTCTTCTCAAGTACCCCCACTGGATAGGTAGTCCTGGTTGGGAACCACTGCCCTAGCCCATGGGGAGACCTTTTAGAGCCACACAAACTCTGTGTCTTTATCAGCTTTGAGGATGTGATACCCTCAGCGTTTCCCAGCTCTAATCCTGAGCTGTTAGACCTGTGAGAGCGTAGACATGTCCTTTGACTGATCATAGCGTGTGCTACTAGAAACCAAAGCAGGCCAATGCTATTTCAGCCCCATCTCTGCTATAGGAGAGAATTCCTCCCTGCAGAATCGGTCAAGTCCAACCTTATACAGATACTCATAATAGGCCATCATGTGTTGAATCTTGTAGCACAATCCATATTCATATCCAATGTAAAATGGCCTTCATAAAGCCACCCTGCTTGTTGCAACAGCTTGATGGTCAAATACTGATGTACTGTAGAAGGTTCTGTGCTTTAAACTTGATTTCCTGTGTAATTTCTCATAGGATCACCTATTAACCTTCATTGTGAGAAAGACTTTATCTATGTTTGTTCAAAGCCTTGAGAATTGTGTGTGTGTGTGTGTGTGTGTGTTTTAGTGTGTGGGATTGTATGCAGTGAGCACTTCTGTCAAACAGTTCAACAGAATGGCAAACATTAGCCTTCAGGAAATCTCAGCCTTCGTGAAACGCAAAATGTCCCTGCTGCTGAATTTACTTTTCTGTCATTACCTGCAGCTGTGCATACGCATGTGAGTGTGTGTTCATGTGAGTGACAGAAGGTGTGCTAGTACCCAGCATGCACCAGCACATGTTCCTGAGATAAATAACTCTATTAGGGGACATAACTCAGATGGTTGGCATGGAGCTCTGGCTGTGAAGGCGTGTGTGTGCACGTACCACACGTGTGTTTTAGAGACATGTCTGCTCTTATTTTGTGCTGAACCTCTATTCTAACAACCATCTCCTTAAATATGAGACTCAAAGGAAATATCACTCTCTTTCTGCTTCTCACTGTCTTTCTCCATTTACCTCTCTCCATCGGTCCCCCTCCTTCTCTCCCTTTCTCCTTCCCTTCCTCGGCTTTCTTTCTTTTGCTCTCTTTCTCTCCCGCTCTAACATGAAAGGCTCTCTGAAGAGCTCACCGGCCTCATGTTTCTGAATTACTGAGGAATTCTGAAAAAACTACTTGGCTCTAGGGAACCGACCAGCTACACAGCAGATATACTGTAGCAACCAGGAAAAATAGACTCAAAACAACAAACAAAACGCTAGTTGAACTTGTTACAAGACAAAGTATACCACCCCACATTCATTGACACACATGCAGTTTGCACAATCATTTGCCCTAGACATTCACACTTCAGTTGATGCTCAGTAATGCGTTGGCCACATTAGCCATACAGGATTAATCTTTTTATTATATATTTTTTTGTATTGAATTTTCAAAACATACAATCTACCTGCCACTCAACAATTACATTTAGTCATCTAGCAGACACTCCCATTCAGAGCGACCCACAAGAGCAACCAGGGTCAAGTGCCCTGCCCAAGGGCACAACCAGGGTCAAGTGCCCCCCCCCTACACAGTTCACAGAGAGATGCCCCTCAACCATCCGAGACCCCCCCGAAAAAATCTCCCCCTCCATATCTATATGGACCTCGCTTTGTGCACGGGGTCATGCTGAAGCAGAAAGGGCCTTCCC
Source organism: Salvelinus alpinus (assembly GCF_045679555.1). NCBI lineage: Eukaryota > Metazoa > Chordata > Actinopteri > Salmoniformes > Salmonidae > Salvelinus > Salvelinus alpinus. Next base: position 24,472,498 of record NC_092093.1, on the reverse strand, counting down.
AAACTGTTGCCACAAAGTTGGAAGCACAGAATCGTCTAGCATGTCATTGTATGCTGTAGGAACCAAGGGGCCCGAACCATGAAAAACAGCCCAGACCATTATTCCTACTCCACCACTCTGTACAGTTGGCACTATGCAGTGGAGAAGGTAATGTTCTCCTGGCATCCGCCAAACCCAGATTCGTCCGTCGGACTGCCAGATGGTGATGTGTGATTTATCACTCCAGAGAACACGTTTCCACTGCTCCAGAGTCCAATGGCAGCAAGCGTTATAACACTCTAGCCGATGCTTGGCATTGCACATGGTGATCCTAGGCTTGTGTGCGGCTGCTCGGTCATGGAAACCCATTTCATGAAGCTCCTGGCGAACAGTTCTTGTGCTGACCTTTCTTCCAGAGGCAGTTTGGAACTCGGTAGTGCGTGTTGCAACCGAGGACAGACAATATTTACTCGCTTCAGCACTCGGCGGTCAAGTTCTGTGAGCTTGTGTGGCCTACCACTTCATGGCTGAGCCGGCGTTGCTCCTAGACGTTTCCACTTCACAATAACAGCACTTATAGTTGACCGGGGCAGCACTAGCAGGGCAGAAATTTTACAAACTGACTTGTTGGAAAGGTGGCATCCTATTACAGTGCCACATTGAAAGTCACTGAGCTCTTCAGTAAGGCCATTCTATTGCCAATGTTTGTCTATGGAGATTGCATGGATGAGTGTTCAATTTTATACACCTGTCAACAATGGGTGTGATTGAAATTGGCAATTCCACTAATTTGAAGAGGTGTCCACATACTTTTGTATATATAGTGTATCTTTCAACAATGCTGTGATTTTTAACATACAATTTGAATCTATCAAATAATAAATCTCCCAACAATGCTATTTCTACGGTCAATTTTACATTTAATATTATGCTTTTTCAGTCATTCCTGAACCTGAAACCAGAAACAGGCTACCTGAGGGCAATACCAGACAAATGGTCTATTGATTCAGTACAACAAATTCTGCAGAACTGCGATGATTCTATGCCCCAAATATTCAAGAATTTTCTAGCAATAGTTTTAGCTGAAAAGTACGAAGTCTTGAATCTTGCGTTGTTTTATATATCAACTCATACACCCTGTGCCATGTAAATCGGTACATCAAAAATGTCTTCCCAGCTATTTTGCAATTTGTATGGCACAGCCGTCAACATCCTGGTCCTCAAAATGAAACCGGTATACTTTCCTATTTATTATATTTTTGTTCCTCTGACAGTTTTTTGGGGGGTAGTACTGTAATCAGTTGATTGTAATCTTGGATTGAGCAGACCTTCCCATACAATTCTGATAGCTCCATGAAAGACAGAACTCTACCATTCTAATATCATTTAAAAACAAAATAATTATTTGTTAAAATATATTTTCTGGGGGATGAAATTGCTCTGCATTGCTGGTTTGAAAAAGAGATACTTTGAACAAGGTTTCATTTTCAATCAATCAAATGAGACATAGAAATCTGCACAAAGGCAATTTTTAAACAAGGGATGAGCTTTTCTTAGTATCTACTTGAGAACCATTTTGGGTTAAAGTAAAACTTTTGTATAAGTGAAGCTTTTAGAGGTTTAGTGCTTTTACATTTAATAATCTCAGCCCACCCAGTTCATATTCATTATATAGATAGGCACGCTTCATCTTGTCTGGTTTAGCGTCCCAGATAAAGTTAAATATGATTTGAAAAACTAATCAGGAGTAGGCAGCGCCATAAGTGAGTAAACAGATATGACTAAGGAGTTAATCTGTTTAATTTTCCCATAGACAGGTATTTACCTCAGGATCTTGTCTATTTTTACCAGTTTTCTATTGAAATTCATTGTAGAGAGCTTATTTATAGCTTTTGTGATATGAATAGCAAGTACGTCTACTTCACCGTCAGCCCATTTATAGGTAAGCTGCAGGGTAATATAAAAGTTGTGTTTTTTAAAGATACAATAGATAATATGGTGCACTTATCATAACTAGGTTTTAGTCTAGAGAGGCCAGAAAAGTTATCTCTTCAATGAGACATTTCAGAGATCTTGCTTGCAGACTTAATATAGAACTTCAGTCAACGGCATACATGGACACCTTTGTTTTCTAATCCTCTAATATTGTTATTTGATCTGAGCTAGCATTTTGAAGGCCATAACGAATAGATATGGTGACCACGGACACCCTTGTTTAACTCCTCTTCACAGTTCAAAACTATCTGAGAAGTAGCCGCTATTTACTATTTTACACATGGGTTTGCTAAACATTTGAAGATGAGACTCACCAAGATTAGAAAAAATCCAGGCATTTATACATAAAATCCATATATAAAAAGCCTTTTCGAAATCTTCTATGAATACCAGGCCTGGCTTCTTAGATGTTTATTTTTCTAGTAGTTGTCATATATTGTCTCCAATGTATCATTAATGTAAAAAACCTGTCCGATCAGGATGAATAAAACCTGGTATAACCTCTAATTCTGAGTGTTAGGCATTTTGCTACCTTGAACATTGTGAAAATTCTGTGCAACTTCCAGCGCGCGTTTACTATGAACACTGAGGCTGTACCCGCTTTTAAGTTACAGTTTTAACAGTGGCCAAGTAGGCGACTGTGGCTATTTGATTATAATGTAGGCCTACCAGAGTGTTGCCTACCATTAAAAACAATGGCTAAAATGCATCCCATAACATTTTAACATGGAAATAGCTGTTCTCATTCAGCCTAAAGTAGCAGCCAATGTGTGGTGTTCAATGTAGGCCTACATTCCATGAGACTTTTGAAAAAAAAAACATGCAGAGCTTGACATTAACCTGTTTATTAACTTGTCCTTCAGACAAGGTGACAAAATGTTGTGTTTGATGCAAGAAACCACTTTACAAAATAAAATGCTTTATTCCCATACCATTATTACAGAGAATCAGACAAATTATGCTAACCTCGTCCCATTGGCTACTTAGCTTATTCAAGCCTGTCTCAAAATACAACACTGCCCCTTTTAAGAAAAAAAAGCTCTTTACCTGACTCACTTTTCGAAGATGTCTAGAAATGTATATGTTTTATGTTCTTGTAGGAAGCAATCACTCCCCTATTGCTGACTATAAATGATCTATAACTGGGCTAATAACTCACGAACTAGTAAAGGGTATCAGCTAAATCTGCACATGTGGCTACATGCAGCTCTCGCTTTGATCTTAAAACAAGTGCATCCACTCACAACCGCTCATGCTGTAAACATAGTCCAGTTCAATGTAAATGGCACAGATCCATATATGGCAATGGTCTATTTGCATATAGGCCTACTGCAGCTCTGAATTGTTTATGCCACACTGGTCTGTGTAGACGAGTATGGGCTGAGTAGTGCATGTCAATGCAATAGAATCCTACTCCGATGCGTTCTGCCTACAACAAAATCTCTTGCATAGTTCAATTGTCTTGGTATGTTGCATTGAAAGTGGCTAATATTGCGCTGATTCGATTACAATTGCCACAGTAAAGGGAAACGTCGATTAGTGGTAACAGGGAAAAATAGAAGTGGTCACCAACCTTTTCTGAGTCAAGATCACTGAGTCAAAATGCAAGCCGAGATCTACCACTCAGATTTTTTTTAACATGATTAAAAACGTAAGCCTATGCAACATTAACTAATTAATAACAGTACTGTTGCAATGAAGTTTGTGCAGTAACCTATAGGCACAATACATTACCACCGCATATTGGCTTTGCTTGAATTGCCCTGCCAATGCATAGTTGTTCGGGGCTTTGAAAAAATTATATTACAACATTTGAGGTAGGCTATATGATCACACCAGTAATAGATCTGATGTTGTATTACTTGTGAAGCACAGCTGAGTCAGCATACATTTAAATAATTAGCTTTTTATTTTATTGGGCTGATTGTGCCTGTATCTCAGCAGAGGGTGAGAGCAGCAGACTGAGGGTCCACCTCTCAACATCCCTCCGCTCTCCCTTACCAAAATGGAACACCGTCTTCCATATGATGGTGAAACTCGAGTCGCACCGCATTATTTCTGCCTATTTCTGCACCGCATTATTTCTGCCATGCAACTCCTCCTATTGAACAGAGAAAGTTAAATATTCCTCCATATTAAAAAAGACCCAAGTCGCTAATAATAACAACAATGCAAGCATAAAATATACACTTTACTACTTTCATTACTGCTGCAGTGCTTGTTGTAGTGCTGAGTGGAAATAGGAAGAATGTGCATTTTATGGTTTTTAGCGTGATCGACCGGTTGGTGACCACTGCTCTAGAAAGTTGAGTGAAGTTCAATCTCGTGCTTTCTCTCTGTGGCAGTTCTAACTTGTATGGCTCCCTGGGCAAAGCCCTTCTTCAGCACCCCCCACCCCCGCAAAAAAAATGCCCCTTTCTGCATTAACTGTAACTTTTATTCAGACATTTGGAACACAAATAAATAATCATAACATTTAAAACGATAAAAATATATACATAAAGACTCCTATCAAAATTAAGTATCAAAGACAAATAGAAACAAATTGTAGTATATAAATACAAATAAAAAAGCGAATCGAATTATGACACTATTACCCTATTGCTAACAAAAAACACACATAAAACTAAATTGCACAAATCCTATAGAATAACACACTTATAAAGAAGAGAACCTGATTATTACACTATTGCACTTCAAACAAGAAACACAAACTAAATTGCACAACTAATTGGATTACTAATTGCATTTGTACTGTACAAAGTTAGAGGTGCGCTATTTAATAGATTCCCCCGCTCCCCCACCTCGGGCTTCCAGTGGGGAGACCTAATGTCAACCTATCGCCGCCCCCCCTCCCCATCTCGTACTTCTGAGTGGGAGACCTTCCCAGGCAGTAGCCTGCCTAGCTCACAAACTAGAATCAGGGCGCCCATTCCGACAAGGTTAATTGATCCACAGTCCCACACGGTGACATGATATCATTGACGTGACATGCAAATGAGCAATAGAAAACCGATCGAGCAAATTTTTTGTGCGGGCGCCCCGTGCCGCCCCCGGCAAGATGCCACCCTGGGCGGCTGCCCATGTCGCCTATACCTAAATCCGCCACTGCTCTATGGGCTAATATTTCTCTGCGGCAGTCCCGGGGGTGCGTGCACAGCTTAGAGGGAACATTGGTCACCATGTGAAGCGTTGGCCAAGCATTCAGAAGCACGCCTCGGGCTACGGTCCCTAAAGGTTGGGGAAGGCACACAGGTCACATGACTTTCTGTGACATCTTGTGGTCAGGACATCAACTGTTGGACAGCTCAGAGAGACCCTGCATCGTTCCATAATTTTTACATTTCCTCTACCATAAACTTCATTCATATGTCATGGGGAAGGCGGTCATCTTGAGTTGACAGCAGAGAACATAACCTCTTTTGCTTGGGTAGAGGAGAAAGCTAGAGAAATATCCAGTGGTTTATATATTTTTTATAGACTAATGTTCTGTGTAACAAATGGATGCGGCCAAACCGGTTTCACCAATGTTGCACCTCGTTAGGTAACTGCCTAAACCAATATCCCCCAGCAACTGTATTCGTGTTTTCATGTGAATTGATATGACCTTTAACCTTAAGCCTGTTGATTTTTTTAAACCTTTCCCAGGACAACATCAACGTGGATGAGGCAGCTCGGTTCCTGGTGGAGAACATCCTGCTGAATGACAAGGGCCTGCCGTACGAGGAGAGCAACGGAGACCGCATCAAACTGGACCAGGAGACGATGGCTGCCGAGAGTAAGTCAGGCTGCTGCTAGCAGTGAGGACTCCTACTGCGTCCACCCTCCGGCTCGCACCCCAGCCCGCCTCACACAGAAGGCCTAGAGGTCAAGGACTGGGTCTCCGAGTCCCCACCCCACCGTAGCCCCCATCTTCTGTCTCTACTATCACAAAGGGGCTGCTATTCAGTGAGGGTGTGACTCTGAACCCAATATCTCACTCCAAGCTGTCGTTACCATGGACTTCCTAACTTCTAACCCCCCGATGCGGAAGGGGTACTGTCCAGAGAGTGGGTCCCAGCAGACCCCAACCCACTGACTCTGGACCCTGCCAACCCCATTCCAACACCCCACGTTTCCCCCCTCCTTTCCTCCAGACGTGATCTAGTGCCCTCCCTGATGCCCTGTGTTATCAGGCTCTGGTTGTGGAAGACAGAGGAGCACCCTGATGGAGGTGACACACTAGATATAGAAACTTACCCTCTTACCGTTACCACTATGTTCTCATTGTTCTCACACTGTTGTCACAATCACGCATGTAACTGTCATGTTTCATAAATGGTGCCAAGAGGTTTAAAAATATATATATGTTAAGGTGTGAACAAAGGTGGGACTAAGGCTGTGCCATAACTAATACGTTTTTGTCTGTTTTTTATCATGATGATCTGTGTATTGTTTGAGTGTTCTAGACAATGCTAGTCACAGACATGGACACAAAAATAAGTCTTGAAAGAAAAAAAGAACATAGAAGGTACCATAGGATAGATCAGTTTTAATATTGCAGATCATTTGATAGAACCTAAAATCTAATAGTTTGCGTCATTTCTAATCCCCTTTATTTTTACCCAACACTACCATCCCTCCCCAGATTGGAGTAAACTAACGGACAACAATACTTCTACTGCTACTTACAGCTTCCACATGTATGGTGCATGTAGTTAACTAATTATACATATATTACTAATTTCCTCTTTCTGCAATTGCTGGATTTTCACTTGATGTCTTTGTGATAGATGTACTCTTTTGTACTAAGAGGTGTATTTTTTTAAACATTGTGTTTGATCATGGATGTATAATTCCTTGTGATGTATAAAAAGCATCAGGTGGGGGAGTGAACCCTCCCTCTGCCCAAGAAGTTGAGTATCATAGGCAAGTGTACATGCTTTTTTAAAGTGCTGGGTCTATCAAATGTATGTGACAATATACATTGAATCTACTACAAGAACAAAAAATAAAACATTTTAATTGCATATTTTGTCGTCTTGGCTTACTCCTTTATTAGTGACAATATTTAACAGAATGGAATTGAAAGTGTGTTAATGAAAACACTAGTAGGAGGTGATCCCTCAAGGCTCAACATAGGAGGAACTGAATGTGATCAGAGAAATGGAAATTCACGTTATAAAATGTTTCACAACATAATTCCCTGGTCTCGTGTGTCTGTGTGTGTCAGGCATGGCCATGCGGTATCACTTAGGGGAGGCTGTGTGTGTGATAGTCATCAGACTGTTCTGCTCACCGCTGCAGCTCGTGCTCTCCCATGCTCCTATTACCAGAAAAGAAACCAACATCACAAAGGCCTCCAGGACACAGACACACTCAGCAATGTCTACTACTGCCCATTCACTTTCACACTACTGACTTCCGCTCATTTATACTGTAAAACAGTATAAATATGCAATTTGAGTACTGGTCTATCAGTGCCAGTTCAACAAAACTAAGCCACTGATTACTTTTATAAAGTGGACACAAGTGGAATTTAATAAAGGCAAAATGTACAGTATGTCTACTTGCTACTTCCCCCATATACAGTAAAGCTGTTTTCACCTTATGCCAAGTTGGCTGATACTTAAACACACTCCAGCAGTGTCCCTTAATTTAGTAATAACAATAATGCTTTTAACTACCCAATGTAATGTATACCAAAGGAAAAGTTGCTACATTCCCTTCTGTTGGGATTTGAATGCATAGCTTTGGCTACTCAAATAGTCAAGGTTATCTTTATAGGATATGTTTTAAGTAGCCAATTAACTTTTTATTTAAGAAATAGCAACAGTCAAATTTCTCATTAATGACAATACCCAGAAACAGACAAGGAAACACTCTTTCTATTTTGACCAGTGGCATTACTTTAGTCAGCAGGAGCCAAACATAAATGGAAAATTAGATTAGGCCTGCACACAAGTACAATAGGCCTATATAAATCTGATTCAAATACAGCATTTTAAAAAGCAATTTTATTTTAATGCACACTTCTTTTCTTCTCAGTGTATCTAATTGTCAGTGTATGAAAAGTAAAGTCCCCCATAAATGGTAAAGGGATGAGTGGAAAGGGATATTGCTGAGTTTTACAAAAATGTAAATATGCATGAGGGCAGATGCAGGTCATTTGACAAGACTGGGTAACTGCATCCTAATATGGCAACCGGAGTATGGACAAGTGGGTGTGTCGAAAGGAAAGTTGTGGGTGTGTTGAAAGGAAAGTAGTAGTGGGCGTGTGGAAAGGAGTGGGTGTGTTGAAAGGAAAGTAGTAGTGGGCGTGTGGAAAGGAGTGGATGTGTTGAAAGGAAAGTAGTAGTGGGCGTGTGGAAAGGAGAGGGTGTGTTAAAAGGAAAGTAGTAGTGGGCGTGTTAAAAGGAAAGTAGTAGTGGGCGTGTGGAAAGGAGTGGGTGTGTTGAAAGGAAAGTAGTAGTGGGCGTGTGGAAAGGAGAGGGTGTGTTAAAAGGAAAGTAGTAGTGGGCGTGTGGAAAGGAGTGGGTGTGTTAAAAGGAAAGTAGTAGTGGGCGTGTGGAAAGGAGAGGGTGTGTTAAAAGGAAAGTAGTAGTGGGCGTGTGGAAAGGAGAGGGTGTGTTAAAAGGAAAGTAGTAGTGGGCGTGTGGAAAGGAGTGGGTGTGTTAAAAGGAAAGTAGTAGTGGGCGTGTGGAAAGGAGTGGGTGTGTTAAAAGGAAAGTAGTAGTGGGCGTGTGGAAAGGAGTGGGTGTGTTAAAAGGAAAGTAGTAGTGGGCGTGTGGAAAGGAGTGGGTGTGTTAAAAGGAAAGTAGTAGTGGGCGTGTGGAAAGGAGTGGGTGTGTTAAAAGGAAAGTAGTAGTGGGCGTGTGGAAAGGAGTGGGTGTGTTGAAAGGAAAGTAGTAGTGGGCGTGTGGAAAGGAGTGGGTGTGTTAAAAGGAAAGTAGTAGTGGGCGTGTGGAAAGGAGTGGGTGTGTTAAAAGGAAAGTAGTAGTGGGCGTGTGGAAAGGAGTGGGTGTGTTAAAAGGAAAGTAGTAGTGGGCGTGTGGAAAGGAGTGGGTGTGTTAAAAGGAAAGTAGTAGTGGGCGTGTGGAAAGGAGTGGGTGTGTTAAAAGGAAAGTAGTAGTGGGCGTGTGGAAAGGAGTGGGTGTGTTAAAAGGAAAGTAGTAGTGGGCGTGTGGAAAGGAGAGGGTGTGTTAAAAGGAAAGTAGTAGTGGGCGTGTGGAAAGGAGAGGGTGTGTTAAAAGGAAAGTAGTAGTGGGCGTGTGGAAAGGAGAGGGTGTGTTAAAAGGAAAGTAGTAGTGGGCGTGTGGAAAGGAGTGGGTGTGTTAAAAGGAAAGTAGTAGTGGGCGTGTGGAAAGGAGTGGGTGTGTTAAAAGGAAAGTAGTAGTGGGCGTGTGGAAAGGAGTGGGTGTGTTAAAAGGAAAGTAGTAGTGGGCGTGTGGAAAGGAGTGGGTGTGTTAAAAGGAAAGTAGTAGTGGGCGTGTGGAAAGGAGTGGGTGTGTTAAAAGGAAAGTAGTAGTGGGCGTGTGGAAAGGAGTGGGTGTGTTAAAAGGAAAGTAGTAGTGGGCGTGTGGAAAGGAGTGGGTGTGTTAAAAGGAAAGTAGTAGTGGGCGTGTGGAAAGGAGTGGGTGTGTTAAAAGGAAAGTAGTAGTGGGCGTGTGGAAAGGAGTGGGTGTGTTAAAAGGAAAGTAGTAGTGGGCGTGTGGAAAGGAGTGGGTGTGTTAAAAGGAAAGTAGTAGTGGGCGTGTGGAAAGGAGTGGGTGTGTTAAAAGGAAAGTAGTAGTGGGCGTGTGGAAAGGAGTGGGTGTGTTAAAAGGAAAGTAGTAGTGGGCGTGTGGAAAGGAGTGGGTGTGTTAAAAGGAAAGTAGTAGTGGGCGTGTGGAAAGGAGTGGGTGTGTTAAAAGCGTTCTAGACGGTTTTGATTGAGTTATATTTATTTTTACCATACTGCAAGAGTTTGTCATCTCTTTTGAGACTAGAGACGAGAGGATGAGTCTGAGTACTGTTAGTTTTACACATAATTGTAAATGTCCAGTCATAAAACAGACAATATAATTTAAAAAAATAAAAACTACTGATGGGTTTACTGTTGCTTCATGCGTTGTATGCATGTGCTTACTGTGACTGTCACCCATATTGCTTATGGGCTACTACTAGGTAGCTACTACTAGGTAGCTACTTCCCTCACTGTTTCCGGACAGTAGTGCTTGTCAAGTGGGAGCGAAGGGCACTGTGTCCTGGTGTTGTTGTTGCCCTCCCAGTTGAGTAGTAGACTGTATGCATGTATGTACTGTAAGAAAGGTGAAAAATATAAACACAACATGCAACAATTTCAACGATTTTATACCTGTGGCCTAATCTGATTGACTGTTACCTTAAATCTAAAGCATTGTAACAACAGATTTTTTGGTATTTTATTAGGATCCCCATTAGCTGTGGCAAAAGCAGCAGCTACTCTTCCTGGGGTCCACACAAAACATGAAACATAATACAGAATTACATAATACAGAACATCAATAGATAAGAACAGCTCAAGGACAAAACTACATGCAGCTGATGGACATTGCGATATCAATTGTGATCAAGGTCACAGTTCTAACTTCCAATTTCATTAACTAAACATGGCCATTAATAATTGCTTAATAACACAAGGCTACAAGAACAATAAACTGAAGTTATAGGCTTTTTATTCAATCTGTTTGCCAGCTCCAGGTAGGCTACACAAGTGGCACAAATTGATTTGCAATGACTCCAGTGATCGTCATTTCAACGTATTTATTGTATAAAATGGAAGACTACAGTACTCTACATAAGCATATAAATAATAGGATAATTGATGGACAACGGATGTAAATGTATAAATGTCCACATTTAATGTCAGTTTCCTTGTGGACTTTTCCCCATAACAGGGAGTTCTATAACTTCTATTTTAAATTTCCACTCGCGCAGCGCTCGAGGCCTAAGAACTAAGCATGCGTAAAACCCATGGCTTGATATGGTTTCCATAAGCAACGTCGATGTTAGAATGCAGTTTAAACCACCTCCGAGCGAATTTATGTAATGTGCTCTAGAGTGCCAAAATCGCTTTTCTGTGCTTTGTCACCGTTATTTCTTGATGTGCATCAGTTCTAGAGCATTAATATGTTTTATCGAAAAAGGGTTGGAAATAGGTTTCTCCATAATGACAATTTAAATAGCCTACCTACAACTTGGTAAAAGGTTGTCACGACGTGCGCTCGTGCTTCTGTTTCCTTTCAATTCAATTCAATTCAATTCAATTGACTTTATTGACATGGCAAGTTATTATTACTTACATTGTCAAAGTATACATATCGAAAAATTTAAATAAAATATATATGTATATATATACACAAAATATATATATATTTATATATAAATAAATGGTGGGACTAACAGCAATAATAATAGTAGTAGTGGACATGGTATTACCATTAATAACAGCTACAACAACAATATTAATCAGAACAACAATACATTAAAGCAACAGTAGTAGACCAGTGTCAACATGACTGAGAAGACACATGACCTGGTACGAAAGACAAAACAAAACTAAGCTAAATGGGAAATATTATCAACATTACTTTGCATTTTTCACTGGCTGTCCCTTTCACTCACGAGACTAAGCTGCCTGCTGCAAGCCCAGTCTCAACACACACATCCGTCCGGGCCTCCCGCCCTCCACACCTACTCACTCACTCACTCAGAAACAGGCTGACTCACTGCCTGATAGCAGCAGAAGGGCACAGTGAAATTTCCATGGCGGCCGGGATGCCACATAGAAGTACACCAAAACCTGCAACACGCGACCAATGCATTGTGGCTGTGGTAACTAGTGACAACCTAGGGACCAGGGAGGATCCAGCCCTAGCTAACACTGTCACTTATTTTAGGTACTAGTTCAGGAGAGACAGCCGGAATGTCAAAAGCTCCACCAAAGAAAAATGAGTAGTCCTCCGGCCGAGTCACATCACACAATGACAGACACCAAAAAGAGTGAGGGTGTGTTTGTAAATTTCGAGTATTGTCAGCTTGTCTATTCATAAATTCAGAGTGTTTCGCTCTCGAAGCATTCAGAGCACACACTGGACACTGGAGGAGGAGTAGGGTTGATCCAAGCGTTCGGACCTCACAATGGCAGTCAAGCACCCAAGCTAACCGGCTAAAGTTGGCTAGCTTGGTAGCTAATGCCAGACAAATGAGAGAACACCTCACTCTGACCGTTTTACTTTCTCTAGCTGAGCTGGTTAGGCTGTTTTCATGATATCTAGAGCATTGGTGACTGTAACTGTGCTGCTGACAGTATTTTATCAAACGGGTGGCAACCCTAAGTCTAAATATTGCTGTTACATTGCACAACCTTCAATGTTATGTCACAATTATGTAACATTTTGGCAAAATAATTACGGTCTTCGCACATTTCGCAAACGAGCCAGTTGGAAATTCCCTGACTCTGCTTGCACTGAACGCAAGAGAAGTGACACAATTTTCCTAGTTAATATTGCCTGCGAACATGAATTTCTTTTAACTAAATATGCAGGTTTAAAAAAATATACTTCTATGTATTGATTTTTTTTTTAAAGGCATTGATGTTTATGGTTAGGTACATTTGTGAAACAATTGTGTTTTTTTTTCACAAATGCGCTTTTGTTAAATCATCACCCGTTTGGCAAAGTTGAAGTATGCTGTGATTTGATGATAAATTAACAGGCACTGCATTGATTATATGCAACACAGGACAAGCTAGTTATCCTAGTAATATCATCAACCATGTGTAGTGTTACTAGTGATTATGTGAAGATTGATTGTTTTTTATAAGATAAGTTTAATGGAATAAGATGTCCACATTCACACACACATCTGACCACTCAGGGTTCAGATAACAGAATCATGTCCAGTGAGAACTGACATAAACTATGTGGTCCTGAAAGAAAAGAGGTGAAACAGGCCATAGCACTTCTATAATATGAATGACATCGCTGTATAAGCTAGCACAGGTAACTATAAAACAGCAAGGGGTAGACACTACAGCAGGCATAAGGCCTAGTCACATGGCAATAGACTAAACAACCTATTGAACTCAGGCAAATGCGCTCAAATAAACATTCATGTTGAAATGTAAACATAATATAATTGCAATGGGCATGTGTGATATATATAGAATAGAAAATAGCCTAGCATCATAAATGAGCAATGCTAATAAACGGCTAATCACTAACAGTCATGCTAAAATGCTCATGCATTCCAATGCAAAATGCTAACAATAGTGCTAACGCTAGAGGGAGCGCGAGCTAGCTAACTAGCTCAACACACGGTAATTGTACACAATAAACCACAAAACTTAGCTCCACATAATTACACAGATCGCAAGGCACGTACGTTTAGATGCACGCACAATTAAATATCAAACATACAGGGACTCAATCCACAGGAGGAAGTTCAGCAGGATGGGAAAACTGCGGAAGTGCTCATCAGCATGGGGAAAGCAGTTTTCTGACCACACAGCGTGCTGGGGTCATATACTAACTGAAATTGTAGTCCCGCAAATCAAGGCCACTGATAGGCTGAAGGAGATGTCGTGATAATTATTTGGCATGACCAATAAGATGACCAATAAGACACTAACAAATGTGGGGGTCCTCTGAATTTGACAATTTGGAACAGCGCATCCTACGCATTCAGGCTTGCGCATTTTCAATCTGCACATGCTCAAACTCAAACAGTCTACTTGTGCACATAGACCAGATTCACAGACTAGTGGAAATTAAACTTGAATAAGGATTTGAATGCCCACTCTCCATTGCTATTCAATGCAGATCCTGCCTTCATTCCGCATTGATCAACCTTTTTTTGACGCTGTGTGTGAATCCGGGCCAGTGATAGGTCACTTTGTTTTATAGAGGAGCTGGTACACAGTTCCGCCAAAAATTGGAGGTGCCAGTACTGCTCTGGACAGCTCCAGCATAAGTCAAGCACTGGTAACCAGCAGATCCGACCCGCTTACTTACAGCTGCACTATGGTCAGACAGCATTCCTGTGTAGATTAAGACACAGCGGAGCCGGCGCAAGGCTCTGAAACATATACCTTAATCCAGGGATGAGAAATGCGTTGAACTCCGAATTGTCCCATTATCCAAACTGTTACACCTAGAAGATTTAATGACTGCTAGTTAAGTAAACTGCTGTTTTTGTCCTCATATGAGCTAGTACTAGCCACAGCATCGATTATGGAATGGCACTTCGTGTTGAACAATAAATGAGTTGATTGGCTGACTGCCATTCCAAAATGGCTGCTTTGGCTTCTGCTACCTAGTAGTGATGTGGGGAAAAAATCAATACAGTTACGTATCAGGATATTATTTTTGACAATGTATCGTATCGTTTTGACAATATCTCAATATTGTTTTTGCCTTAGTTGGTTGTAACATGCACCAAAACTCCAATATTTTCCTTCATAGCTTGTTCTCCTTTTTAATTAGGGAGCCAATTTGTTTTTAGCACTTTTATTTTGATGACTGATCAAAACTAGTTTTGTCATGGCTCTCTCTTGTCACTCTGCAGCAGACATATGGTGAGAAATATGTTTGGACCATTGAATCGCAATATAATCACAGTATTTGTAACGGCTGTCGTAGTCGTTCTCCTCCTCAGACGAGGAGGAGCATGGATCGGACCAAGATGCGGATTGGTAAGTATTCATATTTTAATGGGAAAACAACAAACACTACAAAATACAACAACCAACAAACGTGACTAACCTGAAACAGTCCTGTGTGGCCCAAACACTGACACAGGAACAAACACCCACAAAACACAGGTGAAACCCAGGCTGCCTAAGTATGATTCTCAATCAGGGACAACGATTGACAGCTGTCTCTGATTGAGAATCATACCAGGCCGAACACAAAATCCCAACATAGAAAATCAAACCTAGACCAACCCACCCAACTCATGCCCTGACCAACTAAAACAAAAACAAAACAAAGGAAAACAGGTCAGGAACGTGACAGTATTGAATCGCAGTACATATAGAATCGTGAGAATTGCAATACATATTGTATCGGCACCTAAGTATTGTGATCGCATCGTGAAGTTTCTGGCAAATCTCAGCCCTACTACATAGTATGAGGACGAAAATGGTGCACCCACACAGACAGTGTGGTGAAGAAGGCGCAACAGCTCCTCTTCAACCTCAGGAGACTGAAGATATTTGGCTTGGCACCTAAAACCCTCACAAACTTTTACAGATGCACAATTGAGAACGTCTTGTCGGACTGTATCCCCGCCTGGTATGGCAACTGCACCGCCCGCAACAGCAGGGCTCTCCAGAAGGTGGTGCGGTCTGCCCTACACATCACCGCGGGCAAACTACCTGCCCTCCAGGACACCTACATGTCACAGGAAGGCCAAAAAGATCATCAAGGACAACAACCACCCGAGCCACTGCCTGTTCACCGCGCTATCATCCAGAAGGCGAGGTCAGTACAGGTGCATCAAAGCTAGGACTGAGAGACTGAAATACAGCTTCTATCTCAAGGCCATCAGACTGTTAAATAGCCACCAGTAGCATCTTAGAGGCTGCTGCCCTATATACATAGACTTGAAATCACTGGCCACTTTAATAATTGGAACACTAGTCACTTTAATAATGTTTACTTATTTTGCACTATTCATCTCGTATATACTGTATTATATTCTATTTTACTGTATTTTAGTCTATGCCGCTTCGACATTGCTCATCCAAATATTTATATATTCTTAATTCCATTCCTTTACTTTAAATTTGTATGTATTGTGTGTATTGTTGTGAAATTGTTAGATATTACTTGTTAGATATTACTGCACTGTTGGAGCTAGAAACACAAGCATTTCGCAACATCCGCAATAACATCTGCAAAACATGTGTATGTGACCAATACAATTTTATTTTATTTGAAAAAGACCGTTTTACGTAAAACTAGCATTATTTCAACTGCTCGTGTAACAGTTAGGATATGAGGACAATTCAGAGTACAAGTCATTTTTCATCCCTCGATTGAGGAACGTTTGTCAATCAATCATTATGTCCCCCTCAGTTAATGTAGTGTGGGAGGGGCGACCGGGGCGGGGACTCCAACCACGCTTACTGCTGTACGTGATTCGTCACTTTCGTCTTCTTTGCGCTTAAGCCCTTGAAATTTGAACCTCTGCCAGAAGAAATGTAGTTAAAGTTGTGTAATTTTAGACACAACAAGTTTAGACAATTTTCAGCATCTTTCTCACTAGCTAGGTAGCTTGCTCTAAAATAACTGCTTCTTGTTATTTTGGACATGTAGCAAGCCTGCAAGCTGCCATTAGTTTTCTCTAGCTTCAGGGTTCGCTTTGCTCTCGATTTCCAAAACGCCAAACCACTGAATTCATGCACCAGCTGTACAGGGGGCAACTTGCCAGGGTTCTGCTTTGAAATCCCTGCCCATCGGCTCTTCCCATCCAAGCTACTGACTGTGTGGGGAAGGGGTCAGATTATTGTGTCAATACCACCACCAAGGAAAATGTATCAGTCTATATCAGAAGTAATATGCATAGCCTAAACAGTGCTGTGGGTAGAATTTCAGCAACTGTGAGGTCAGAGGAAAGCTATTCATCATCAGTTGAAGATAGGCCTATGCCCTGCTTCCACAAAGCACTGGAGGCCTATGCCAGCGAAGAGAGGAGTTACTTGAGCAGGATGGATAAATATAGGCATCCCTTTTCTTTCATCTTGGGTTTATGGATCCCACAGCATGGCTGGCCTGGCACTACACACACGCACACACGCACACGCACACGCACACACACACACACACACACACACACACACACACACACACACACACACACACACACACACACACACACACACACACACACACACACACACACACACACACACACACACACACAGCTGCTGCTGCTGCCACTCTGTTTATATCCGGTTTCCTAGTCACCTTCCCCCTATACATATCTACCTCCATCACTCCAGTATCACTGCACATTTTAATATGGTATTGGAACTGACCCTGTACATAGTATGCTTACTTACTTATTGCGTTCTTCATATTTCTTGTGTTTTTTCTAGTATTACATTGTTATGGATTATTGCATTGTTGGGTTTTGAGTTTGCAAGAAAGGCATTTCACTGTACTTGTGCATGTGACATTAAAGACATGAAACTTGAAACTACTCAAGCAGAATGCCATAGATAACCAGGCCACACCACCATGTAGTGAGCAGGAATGTGTGGCTGTTAACAAAGAGTAATTCTTTCCCACCCTGTAACATGGCCTAATTAACAGAATCTTCTCTCTTTGTCTCTCTCAAATGTAGTCCCACTGTAGTGACATCTCTCCACTTTCCTCTTTACCCCCTCTCTTTCTTGCTTTCTTTCTCTTCTCTCCTCTCTCTCTCTCTCTCTCTCTCTCTCTCTCTCTCTCTCTCTCTCTCTGCTCTCGCTCGTCTCTCTCTCTCGCTCTCTCTCTCTCTCTCTCTCTCTCTCTCTCTCTCTCTCTCTCTCTCTCTCTCTCTCTCTCTCTCTCTCTCTCTCTCTCTCTCTCTCTCTCTCTCTCTCTCTCTCTCTCTCTCTCTCTCTCTCTCTCTCTCTCTCTCTCTCTCTCTCTCTCTCTCTCTCTCTCTCTCTCTGTGCAACACTAAGCAATTAAGCTTCCTGCTCTTTGAATTAGTGCTTACCAGCACAGGTCATGGGGCGTCTTCCACTCAGCGATGTCAAAAGGGTTTCATGAATTTCCTATTAAAAGGAAATGCACAGGAATAATCACAAACGCAATCAGGCACAGATACTGTTCCGTCTCTTACTTCCCCTTTCCACGAGCCGCATTCTAGAACCCCTTAATTGGCGGAATGAATCAAGGTTTTGGCTTTTATGTACGGTTGCCATGACAATGGAAGGGCGCTCCATGAAGGGAGAGAGAGTGTGAGAGAATTTTTTTATAAAAAATCCCTCTTGACCCAAAGCGATAGGTGATCGGTGGGGTCTTTAATTCGTATTTGATTAGTTGCCTTTTGGAGTCTATTAACTCCCTAATCAAATATTCATTGAAAACATGCCCTCTTGAGGAGTCCTGGATAGATTCTGGCAGACTCTTTAAGAGAAGCATATTTGAAAAGTAAGATTATTGAGTTTCATGAATATTTCAATTTTAAACAGGTGACCTGTTTATCAGAGGGTAATCTAGTAAACTTCCCAATGCCGTTTGACAAAGATTGTCTGTGTCATGTTGCATTTTGAAACAGATTATGCAGTTCAGTAACATTCAGAGCATCATCGACTGCACAGAGCCCAATGAGCACCTGCTCTGCAATGAGGTGAGCTCTCGCCACACACTGTTGTAGTCTACCTGTGTGATATAGAGACACAAAACGGCCTAGGGTACTCTCTCTTTCTCCCCCCTCGCTCCTTTTTCATCTCTCTCTCTCTCTCTCTCTCTCTCTATTTCTCTCTCTCTCTATTTCTCTCTCTCTCTCTCTCTCTCTCTCTCTCTCTCTCTCTCTCTCTCTCTCTCTCTCTCTCTCTCTCTCTCTCTCTCTCTCTCTCTCTCTCTCTCTCTCTCTCTCTCTCTCTCTCTCTCTCTCTTTCTATATATATACAGTAAATCTATCTTTCTCTATTCCCCTCTCTCTTTCCCCCTGCCTCTCTCTTTACCTCTTCTCCTCTCTCTCTCTCTCTCTCTCTCTCTCTCTCTCTCTCTCTCTCTCTCTCTCTCTCTCTCTCTCTCTCTCTCTCTCTCTCTCTCTTTCCCTCTCTCTCTCTAATGTTCTCCCCCTCTCTCCCCTCTCTCTCGTCCCCCCCTCTCTCTTCTTGTTTATCTCTCTCTCTCTTCACTTCCCTCCCGCTCTTTCTCTCCTATACTCCTATGCATCTTTCCCTGTCTCTTAATGAAGTTAGCTCCTTCACAGCACGTCCAGTCTCATCTGCAGAGAGGTTGAGCAGCTCCTTAGGGTGATGATTAGGATGGGGGGAGGAGAGAGACAGAGAGAGCAAGAGAGAGAGAGAGAGGCACAGCTGTGATCAGTCAGTCAAATTACAGTGTGCGTCTAAAGACTGAAGCTGCACATCACTGTATAACACTGTGTAACTCCCAAAGACAACCAGTGGACATGGAGAACATACACTGACAGTCTGCCACTGGTTGGAAGGGAAAATATGGATGCCTTGAAGCAGATAGGCAGGGTAAATGGAATGGTGGGAGTATGAATCTCCTTCATCAACATCTATTTAATAGGCTAGCTATAGGAATGAAAAATATATGGGGTAAAAAGGACAATTTTCACTTAGCAACAGTGCTGTCCGAAAGAGTCCCAGCCCACCACTTCTTCATCTCTTCCCTTCTGTATTTAGTAACTGTGGTGGTGCTCTCAGGTGTGTGTGAATCAAACTCAAGGGTGCTGCAATCAAATACAGTACTTACATGACAAATGGACAATGGATGTAATAACGACCGCTTATAGGGCTCCGTTTCAAAAAGCATTGCTTACACAGCGCTCTTACAGAGCAGGTCACTATTGGTCCTTGATGTTTTAAACAGCAAATCTATTGAAGTAAACACTTCCATATTATGTTGTCATCTCAATGTTAACTGCCTGGCCAGTGGAAATTAGATTATATGTAGCTATTAAACTAATCAAAAAAATAAAGAACGATACATTGCAAGTATTGCTCCTGTAATGGTCTGGGAAATAAAACTCCCTGTTCTCACTTTGTCAATTTCCAATTTCTCTCTATCTCTCCCTCGCTGTCTAACTCCCCTCCTCTCAATTCAATTCAAGGAGCTTTATTGGCATGGGAAACATATGTTAACATTGCCAAAGCAAGTGAAGTAGATAATATACCAAAGTGAAATAAGCAATAAAAATGAACAGTAAACATTACATATACAGTGGGGCAAAAAAGTATTTAGTCAGCCACCAATTGTGCAAGTTCTCCCACTTAAAAAGATGAGAGAAAAAAAAAAAAAAAGATGTAATTTTCATCATAGGTACACTTCAACTATGACAGACAAAATGAGAAAAAAAATCCAGAAAATCACATTGTAGGATTTTTTATGAATTTATTTGCAAATTATGGTGGAAAATAAGTATTTGGTCAATAACAAAAGTTTATCTCAATACTTTGTTATATACCCTTTGTTGGCAATGACAGAGGTCAAACGTTTTCTGTAAGTCTTCACAAGGTTTTCACACACTGTTGCTGGTATTTTGGCCCATTCCTCCATGCAGATCTCCTCTAGAGCAGTGATGTTTTGGGGCTGTTGCTGGGCAACACGGACTTTCAACTCCCTCCAAAGATTTTCTATGGGGTTGAGATCTGGAGACTGGCTAGGCCACTCCAGGACCTTGAAATGCTTCTTACGGAACCACTCCTTCGTTGCCCGGGCGGTGTGTTTGGGATCATTGTCATGCTGAAAGACCCAGCCACGTTTCATCTTCAATGCCCTTGCTGATGGAAGGAGGTTTTCACTCAAAATCTCACGATACATGGCCCCATTCATTCTTTCCTTTACACGGATCAGTCGTCCTGGTCCCTTTGCAGAAAAACAGCCCAAAAGCATGATGTTTCCACCCCCATGCTTCACAGTAGGTATGGTGTTCTTTGGATGCAACTCAGCATTCTTTGTCCTCCAAACACAACGAGTTGAGTTTTTACCAAAAGGTTATATTTTGGTTTCATCTGACCATATGTAAGTCGCTCTGGATAAGAGCGTCTGCTAAATGACTTAAATGTAAATGTAATATGACATTCTCCCAATCTTCTTCTGGATCATCCAAATGCTCTCTAGCAAACTTCAGACGGGCCTGGACATGTACTGGCTTAAGCAGGGGGACACGTCTGGCACTGCAGGATTTGAGTCCCTGGTGGCGTAGTGTGTTACTGATGGTAGGCTTTGTTACTTTGGTCCCAGCTCTCTGCAGGTCATTCACTAGGTCCCCCCGTGTGGTTCTGGGATTTTTGCTCACCGTTCTTGTGATCATTTTGACCCCACGGGGTGAGATCTTGCGTGGAGCCCCAGATCGAGGGAGATTATCAGTGGTCTTGTATGTCTTCCATTTCCTAATAATTGCTCCCACAGTTGATTTCTTCAAACCAAGCTGCTTACCTATTGCAGATTCAGTCTTCCCAGCCTGGTGCAGGTCTACAATTTTGTTTCTGGTGTCCTTTGACAGCTCTTTGGTCTTGGCCATAGTGGAGTTGGAGTGTGACTGTTTGAGGTTGTGGACAGGTGTCTTTTATACTGATAACAAGTTCAAACAGGCACCATTAATACAGGTAACGAGTGGAGGACAGAGGAACCTATTAAAGAAGAAGTTACAGGTCTGTGAGAGCCAGAAATCTTGTCTGTTTGTAGGTGACCAAATACTTATTTTCCACCATTATTTGCAAATAAATTCATTAAAAATCCTACAATGTGATTTTCTGGATTTTTTTTCCTCATTTTGTCTGTCATAGTTGAAGTGTACCTATGATGAAAATTACAGGCCTCTCTCATCTTTTTAAGTGGGAGAACTTGCACAATTGGTGGCTGACTAAATACTTTTTTGCCCCACTGTATATACAGTGTTGTAATGATGTGCAAATGGTTAAAGTACAAAAGGGAAAATAAATAAACATAAATATGGGTTGTATTTACAATGGTGTTTGTTCTTCACTGGTTGCTCTTTTCTTGTGGCAACAGGTCACAAATCTTGCTGCTGTGATGGCACACTGTGGTATTTCACCCAGTAGATATGGGAGTTTATCAAAATCGGGTTTGTTTTCAAATTCTTTGTGCATCTGTGTAATCTGAGGGAAATATGTGTCTCTAATATGGTCATACATTTGGCAGGTTTGGGAATCGCTTCCTTTTAGGTGGTTGTAGAATTTAACGGCTCTTTTCTGGATATTGATAATTAGAGGGTATCGGCCTAATTCTGCTCTGTATGCATTATTTGGTGTTTTACGTTGTACACGGAGGATAATTTTGCATAATTCTGCATGCAGTCTCAATTTGGTGTTTGTCCCACTTTGTGAATTCTTGGTTGGTGAGCGGACCCCAGACCTCACAACCAAGTATTTTTAGCCAGATCTTAATTCTCTCTCTCTCTCTCTCTCTCTCTCTCTCTCTCTCTCTCTCTCTCTCTCTCTCTCTCTCTCTCTCTCTCTCTCTCTCTCTCTCTCTCTCTCTCTCTCTCTCTCTCTCTCTCTCTCTCTCTCTCTCTCTCTCTCTCTCTCTCTCTCTCTCTCTCTCTCTCTCTCTCTCTCTCTCTCTCTCTCTCTCTCTCTCTCTCTCAATTCAATTTGCTTTATTTGCATGACGTAACAGTGTACATATTGCCAAAGCTTATTTACAATATAAAAAAAGAGAATCAAAATTGTCAACGGGACAACAGTAACAACAATAACCAAGTGTCAAAATAACCATACATTGAACAATAACAATAAACATACAGTAGAGTACATGTGCAGGTTGATTAGTCTGTCAGACACTGTCCCTCAACTTATGGCAGGCAGCAATGTAGTGCGCTGCCAACCCACAGCTCTCTGCGTCCTCCCCCAACAGGACGGGTAGCCTATCCTCATCAGAGAGGTCTTTGAAACCTTGAATAAGAGTTTCAAATTTGGGGAAATGACACTCTCTAATTGTTTTGTATTTTTTACATTTTGTCAGGAAATGCAGTCTCTCTCTCTCTCTCTCTCTCTCTCTCTCTCTCTCTCTCTCTCTCTCTCTCTCTCTCTCTCTCTCTCTCTCTCTCTCTCTCTCTCTCTCTCAATTCAATTTGCTTTATTTGCATGACGTAACAGTGTACATATTGCCAAAGCTTATTTACAATATAAAAAAAGAGAATCAAAATTGTCAACGGGACAACAGTAACAACAATAACCAAGTGTCAAAATAACCATACATTGAACAATAACAATAAACATACAGTAGAGTACATGTGCAGGTTGATTAGTCTGTCAGACACTGTCCCTCAACTTATGGCAGGCAGCAATGTAGTGCGCTGCCAACCCACAGCTCTCTGCGTCCTCCCCCAACAGGACGGGTAGCCTATCCTCATCAGAGAGGTCTTTGAAACCTTGAATAAGAGTTTCAAATTTGGGGAAATGACACTCTCTAATTGTTTTGTATTTTTTACATTTTGTCAGGAAATGCAGTCTCTCTCTCTCTCTCTCTCTCTCTCTCTCTCTCTCTCTCTCTCTCTCTCTCTCTCTCTCTCTCTCTCTCTCTCTCTCTCTCTCTCTCTCTCTCTCTCTCTCTCTCTCTCTCTCTCTCTCTCTCTCTCTCTCTCTCTCTCTCTCTCTCTCTCACCCTGATCTGTTTCACCTGTCTTTGTGCTTGTCTCCACCCCTCTCCAGGTGCCGCCTATCCTCCCCATTATCCCCAGTGTATTTATACCTGTGTTCTCTGTTTGTCTGTTGCTAGTTCATTTTGTTTGTCAAGCCTACCAGCGTTTTCCCCTTGCTCCTGTCTTTTTCTAGTTCACTTTTTCTAGTTTTCCTGGGTTTGACCATTCTGCCTGCCCTGAGCCTGCCTGCCGTTCTGTACTTTGTCAACCCACCCTGGATTATTGACCTCTGCCTGCCCTGACCCCGAGACTGCCTGCCGTTCTGTACCTTTTGGACTTTGATCTGGATCACTGACCTCTGCCTGCCCTTGACCAGTCGTTTTGCCTGCCACCTGTTCTAGTAATAAACTTTTGTTACTTCGACACTGTCTGCATCTGGGTCTTCTCCTGAAACGTGAACTATTGTTCTCTCCTAATCTGTTATCTCTCTTTATCTCTCCCCCCCACCTCTCTCTCCCCCTCCTGCATCTCTCTGTTCACATGCCCTGAATTCAACAGGTGTAGACCTTACCGTGAAATGCTTACTTACAAGCCCTTAACCAACAATGCAGTTCAAGAAATAGAGTTAAGAAAATATTTTCTAAATAAACAAAAGTAAAAATAAACTAAAAAGTAACACAATAAAATAACAATAACGAGGCTATATACAGGGGGTACCGGTACTCAGTCAATGTGCAGGGGTATAGGTTAGTCAAGGTAATTTGTACATGTAGGTAAGGGTAAAGTGACTATGCATAGATAATAAACAGCGAGTAGCAGCTGTGTAAAAGCAAGGGGGGGGGGGGGGGGGGTCAATGTAAATAGTCCAGGTGGCCATTTGATTAATTGTTCAGCTGTCTTATGTTTTGGGGGTAGAATCTGTTTAAGGTCTTGCTCACATCGCCTATGGAGAGCTTGATCACACAGTTGTTCGGAACAGCTGGTGCTCTCATGCATGTTTCTGTGTTTCTTGCCTCGAAGCGAGCGTAAAAGATATTTAGCTCGTCTGGTAGGCTCGCGTCACCGGGCAGCTCGCGGCTGGGATTCCCTTTGTAGTCCGTAATAGTTTGCAAGCCCTGCCACATCTGACGAGCATCAGAGCCGGTGTAGTAGGATTCAATATTAGTCCTGTATTGACTCTTTGCCTGTATGACGATTCATAGCAAGCAGGATTAAATATAAGTGTCCGGATTAGTGCTCCACTAAAGCTGCAACTCTAGCCTTTAGCTGGTGCAGATGTTGCCTGTAATCCATGGATTCTGGTTGGGATATGTACACACGGTCTCTGTGGGGACGACGTTGGCGATGCACTTATTGATGAAGCCGGTGACTGAGGTGGTATACTCCTCAATGCCATTGCATGAATCCCAGAACATATTCCAGTCTTTGCTAGCAAAACAGTCCTGTAGCGTAGCATCCGCGTCATCTGACCACAATACGATATAATCAAGATAATTAGGTGCCGATATGTTTTCCGATTCTCAAAATTCACACGATTCTATATGTATTACAATCGGATATTGCGATTTTATTGCGATTCGATGTTCCAAACATATTTCTCATCATATGTCTGCTGCAGAGAGACAAGAGAGAGCCATGATACATTTTTCTTGATCAGTCAGGGAAAGTCAGGGAAAGTGCTGAAAACATGTTGGCTCGCTATTTAAAAAGAAGATACCGGCGTTTTGGCACAGGTACAGCTGACTAGATCTAGCTAACTCTACCTAGCAAAAAACAAATCTAGACTTTGAGTCAAAGTATCGATATAATATCATTGACAATGTTATTGCGATATGTAACTATAGATTTTTTTACACCATCACTAGCTTACACAGGACTTTAATACTGTATTCCAATTCAGAATACTGTAACGGCAGCCTTCCTCCTCTTCGTCTGAAGATCGGACTGATCGGACCAAGACGCAGCGTTGCTCGTGTTCAACATGACTTTAATAAACAAGACGAAACTGTGAACACGAAACTGTGAACACAACTAACAAAATAACAAACGTGGCAAACCGATACAGTCCTAGCTGGTGCAGCGAAAACACAGAGACAGGAAACAACCACCCACAAACCCCAACACAAAACAAGCCACCTATATATGATTCCCAATCAGAGACAACACAAAACATCTGCCTCTGATTGAGAACCATATTAGGCCAAACATAGAAACAGACAAACTAGACACACAACATAGAATGCCCACCCAGCTCACGTCCTGACCAACACTAAAACAAACAAAACACACAAGAACTATGGTCAGAACGTGACAAATACAAATTATTTATTGTATTTTAACAGCAACAGTTACAACCTAGATTTTACATGTACATGTACAGCAGGCCTTTTCATCTGTACTGTTACTTATGGTTGCACTGTCAAAACTGAAAATTATTTATTATATTTTAACAGCAACAGTTCCAACTTAGACAGTGTTTTTAATGGGGTAAAATAACATGAATAGCTATTTATATTTAATTTAATTGTTATTTGTCCTTATTGCATTTGTTTTAGACTGGCATCAGGGCAATGAAATGTACCGATTGTCACGTGTGCTCCCTCTCCGGCCTCTAGGTCGTTATGGCGCACACCTGTCACCATCGTTACGCGCACCTGCACGTCATCAGACTCACCTGGACTCCATCATTTCCCTGATTACCTTCCCTATATATGTCACTCCCTTGGGTTCCTTCCCCAAGCGTCATTGTTTCTGTTTCCTGTCTGTGTGCTGTTAGTGTTTCTTGTTTTGTATTATGTTCCGCTTATTTTATTAAAACACTCACTCCGTGAACTTGCTTCCCGACTCTCAGCGCACATCGTTACACCGATATTTACGTATAGTTGCATGTTTTCATACGCTTGGGTCCCAGGAAAACAAAGAATTTCTAATTTGGGTCCCAGGCTGAAAAAGTTTAAGAACCCCTGTTGTACATGCTGGGGAAGGAACGTTAACAAAGCACTACAGCAGCACATACTCAGACAGTCTAGTCACACATACACACACACACTCTCTGCTGGGCTCCTTTCCTAACATTGCAAAAACAGATACACCGGGTCGATTTCCCAGTCTGTCACTTTATAATTTAGTGACTTGTGTGTGTGATTATTGGATGTACACTACCGGTCAAAAGTTTTAGTACACCTACTCATTCAAGGGTTTTTCTTCATCAAGGCAAAGGGTGGCTATTTGAAGAATCTCAAATCTCAAATATATTTTGATTTGTTTAACACTTTCTTTGTTACTACATGATTCCATATGTGCTATTTCATAGTTTTGATGTCTTCACTATTATTATACAGTGTAGATAATAGTAAAAATAAAGAAAAACCCTTGAATGAGTGCAGTGTCTCGCAAAAGTATTCACCCCCTTGGCGTTTTTCCTATTTTGTTGCATTACAACCTGTAATTTAAATTGATTTTTATTTGGATTTCATGTAATGGACATACACAAAATAGTCTAAATTGGTGAAGTGAAATTTAAAAAATAACTTTTTCAAAAAATTCCTAAAATTTTTTTAACTGAAAAGTGGTGCATGCATATGTGTTTACCCTCTTTGCTATGAAGCCCCTAAAAAAAATCTGGTGCAACCAATTACCTTCAGAAGTCACATAATTAGTTAAATAATGGGTTAGGGTTAGGGTTAGGCTAACCCTAACCCTAACCCTAACCCTAACCCTAACCCACCTGTGTGCAATCAAAGTGTCACATGATCTGTCACATGATTTTAGTATATATATCTTGGCCAGGTCGCAATTGTAAATGAGAACTTGTTCTCAACTTGCCTACCTGGTTAAATAAAGGTTAAATAAAAATATATAAAATAAAAAATAAATATACACCTGTTCTGAAAGGCCCCAGAGTCTGCAACACCACTAAGCAAGGGACACCACCAAGAAAGCGACACCATGAAGACCAAGGAGCTCTCCAAATAGGTCAGGGACAAAGTTGTGGAGAAGTACAGATCAGGGTTGGGTTATAAAAAAATATCAGAAACTTTGAACATCCCACGGAGCACCATTAAATCCATTATAATAAAATGGAAAGAATATGGCACCACAACAAACCTGCCAAGAGAGGGCCGCCCATCAAAACTCACGAACCAGGCAAGGAGGGCATTAATCAGAGAGGTAACAAAGAGACCAAAGATAATCCTGAAGGAGCTGCAAAGCTCCACAGGAGAGATTGGAGTATCTGTCCATAGGACCACCTTAAGCGGTACACTCCACAGAGCTGGGCTTTACGGAGGAGTGGCCAGAAAAAAGCCATTACTTAAAGAAAAAAATAAGAAAACACGTTTGGTGATCGCCAAAAGGCATGTGGGAGACTCCCCAAACATATGGAAGAAGGTACTCTGGTCAGATGAGACTAAAATTGAGCTTTTTGGCCATCAAGGAAAACGCTATGTCTGGCGCAAACCCAACACCTCTCATCTCCCCGACGAGAACAACATCCCCACAGTGAAGCATGGTGGTGGCAGCATCATGCAGTGGGGATGTTTTTCATCGGCAGGGACTGGGAAACTGGTCAGAATTGAAGGAATGATGGTTGCCGCTAAATACAGGGAAATTCTTGAGGGAAACCTGTTTCAGTCTTCAAGAGATTTGAGACTGGGACGAAGGTTCACCTTCCAGCAGGACAATGACCCTAAGCATACTGCTAAAGCAACACTCAAGTGTTTTATGGGGAAACATTTAAATGTCTTGGAATGGCCTAGTCAAAGCCCAGACCTCAATCCAATTGAGAATCTGTGGTATGACTTAAAGATTGCTGTACACCAGCGGAACCCATCCAACTTGAAGGAGCTGGAGCAGTTTTTCCTTGAAGAATGGGCAAAAATCCTAGTGGCTAAATGTGCGAAGCTTATAGAGACATACCCCAAGAGACTTGCAGCTGTAATTGCTGCAAAGGTGGCTCAACAAAGTATTGACTTTGGGGCGTGAATAGTTATGCACTCTCAAGTTTTTTTCTCTTATTTCTTCTTTGTTTCACAAGAAAAAATATTTTGCATCTTCAAAGTGGTAGGCATGTTGTGTAAATCAAATGATACAAACCCCCAAAAAATCAATTTTAATTCCAGTTTGTAAGGCAATAAAATAGAAAAAATGCCAAGGGGGGTGAATACTTTCGCAAGCCACTGTAGGTGTTCTAAAACTTTTGACCGGTAGTATAGAGTCGTGGCCAAAACATTTGAGAATGACATAAATATTAATTATCACAAAGTCTACTGCCTCAGTTTGTATGATGGCAATTTGCATATACTCCAGAATGTGAAGAGTATGAATATGAAGAGTGATCAGATGATTGCAATTAATTGCAAAGTCCTCTTTGCCAAGCAAATTAACTGAATCCCCCCAAAACATTTCCACTGCATTTCAGCCCTGCCACAAAAGGACCAGCTGACATCATGTCAGTGATTCTC
Organism: Salvelinus alpinus; assembly: GCF_045679555.1. Lineage (NCBI taxonomy): Eukaryota > Metazoa > Chordata > Actinopteri > Salmoniformes > Salmonidae > Salvelinus > Salvelinus alpinus. The sequence goes on along the minus strand of NC_092093.1, from coordinate 24,443,759 downwards.
TCGTTAACACAGGTGTGAGTGTTGACGAGGACAAGGCTGGAGATCACTCTGTCATGCTGATTGAGTTCGAATAACAGACTGGAAGCTTCAAAAGGAGGGTGGTGATTTGAATCATTGTTCTTCCTCTGTCAACCATGGTTACCTGCAAGGAAACACGTGCCGTCATCATTGCTTTGCACAAAAAGGGCTTCACAGGCAAGGATGTTGCTGCCAGTAAGATTGCACCTAAATCAACCATTTATCGGAGCATCAAGAACTTCAAGGAGAGCGGTTCAATTGTTGTGAAGAAGGCTTCAGGTCGCCCAAAAAAGTTCAGCAAGCGCCAGGACCGTCTCCTAAAGGTGATTCAGCTGCGGGATCGGGGCACCACCAGTACAGAGCAGCAGGCAGGTATGAGTGCATCTGCACGCACAGTGAGGCGAAGACTTTTGGAGGATGGCCTGGTGTCAAGAAGGGCAGCAAAGAAGCCACTTACCTCCAGGAAAAACATCAGGGACAGACTGATATTCTGCAAAAGGTACAGGGATTGGACTGCTGAGGACTGGGGTAAAGTCATTTTCTCTGATGAATCCCCTTTCCGATTGTTTGGGGTATCCGGAAAAAAGCTTGTCCGGAGAAGACAAGGTGAGCGCTACCATCAGTCCTGTGTCATGCCAACAGTAAAGCATCCTGAGACCATTCATGTGTGGGGTTGCTTCTCAGCCAAGGGAGTGGGCTCACTCACAATTTTGCCTAAGAACACAGCCATGAATAAAGAATGGTACCAACACATCCTCGGAGAGCAACTTCTCCCAACCATCCAGGAACAGTTTGGTGGCGAACAATGCATTTTCCAGCATGATGGAGCACCTTGCCAAAAGGCAAAAGTGATAACTAAGTGACTCTGGGAACAAAACATCGATACTTTGGGTCCATGGCCAGGAAACTCCCCAGACCTTAATCCCATTGAGAACTTGTGGTCAATCCTCAAGAGGCGGGTGGACAAACAAAACCCCACAAATTCTGTCAAACTCCAATCATTGATTATGCAAGAATGGGCTGCCATCAGTCAGGATGTGGCCCAGAAGTTAATTGACAGCATGCCAGGGCGGATTGCAGAGGTCTTGAAAAAGAAGGGTCAACACTGCAAATATTGACTCTATATCAACTTCATGTAATTGTCAATAAAAGCCTTTGACACTTATGAAATGCTTGTAATTATACTTCAGTATTCCATAGTAACATCTGACAAAAATATCTAAAGACACTGAAGCAGCAAACTTTGTGGAAATTAATATTTGTGTCATTCTCAAAACTTTTGGCCACGACTGTATGTAGTTGATGTGGTTGTATGGATGTCAAAGGTTGGGACATAAACGTTTAATCCCAGGCAGGAAATCTTATAGCTCAGAGTGAAGGTTCAGAGGAGACAAAGCTCTGAAGGAACTTTCACCATGTCTGTCTGGACAGCTCCTCATAAAAAGCATTGTCTAAATCTGGAATCTTCCATATCCGTTTTGGTTGGTTTCCTTTTTATAGAAATCACAGTGAAGCGCAGTATGGAGTTTTTGGATGGTTTATAGTTTTCAGTGTTAGATATTGAGTAAGGCCATACGGTAAACATCGATCAACTTCCATTTTGCGATTCATTACCGTCTACTGGACAGGTTGGGCACAGTGTCCCACGAGGTGCAATTAGACCCACGACCATCTGTTTCAGTACAAGAACACTACCAGGACACACACACACACACACACACATAGACTCAGACGCACGCACACAGAAAGACACAGACACACACATGCAGATCATATGATAGAGTTTCTCTCATATCAACTTCTGTTTGTGTATTTCATAAACAGTCAGCATAAAATTACATTGTTTTCCACTGTATGACTGAGAAGCTACTGTCCATCTCTGACTATCCCTTCTAATAGCTGCTGTGATACTGTGTGTGTGTGTGTGTGTGTGTGTGTGTGTGTGTGTGTGTGTGTGCGTGCGTGCGTGCGTGCGTGTGCGTGTGTGCGTGCGTGCGTGCGTGCGTGTGTGTGTGTGTGTGTTGGTGCGCACTACAGTAGTACAATTGTGATTTACTCTAATGTGTGTAATGTATATTGTGGTGTAATGTGTGTGTGTTTGTGTTGCAGTGTCGTGTCAGGACTGAGCTGGGAGAGTTTACTGTCATCCACGCTCTGACCGGATAGATCCAAGGACATATAGCCACTACATCAAGAGACACACTTGCAGCTTTATTTTTTCACAGCCATATTTCATTAGATGCTTGTTTTATACAATAGAATGTGTTCTCAACTATTGCTGTTGTTGCTAAAAAAACATGTAGTCCATTTTGCCCTATAATGCCTGGTACCTAAAGGCCTGGTATCCAAAGGCCTGGTGCCTGCAGCCTAAAGTGGATGCAGTGAGTTTTAACTTAAAGTGGAGAAACTGTGTTTGGGGAATTAGGAGGGTGTTGTTCTCTCTGCCTCGATCAGCCAACACAGTCAGAGAGGGTGTGGGTGTGTGCAGGGGCGGACTGGGACCAGAAATTGTCCCTGGCATTTCTAACACACCGGCCCATTTTTTGCCTCGAGGTCCGACACCGGCCCATTTTTTCCTTGAGGCCCCTATTATTATTAGCCAAATAATTACAATTTCTCTCTCACTTTGTTCTATCACAGACAGACAAACAGACACCCACCAGGCGAATGTTAGTGCAGCAGCTCTACAGGGGGCTGTGGGAGGTCCCATTGTAATTTACTCTATGTTAAATCTGGTTCGGGCTGGGAACACACTGCCAGCTAACAGTACTGTGGGGTTGGGGACACGTGCATGTACACAAGGACACACACATGCACACACACTAGGGCTGACTCCAATTAGTCAACTGGCCGATTGTTTGGTCGTTCGGCTGTTGGTCGACCGAGATTGTTTTAGTCGAGCAGTAAGAAATATATATATATATACACACACACATATATATATAGATTGTTTTTCACCCATCTCAGTCAACTAATCCATTTCGGAGGCCTAGACTAAAATACATTTTATGCTTGATTCGAAAATGTGGTAGGAGGCTCCACATGGAGGGTGTGACACAATAGCGGAGCCTCCAGAGGCTTGCAGAGGCATAAACGAGCTCCCCTCCGACATTTCTGTAACAATGCAGAGGGCTCTGTAGAACACCACATTGACATGATTTTTTGACGGTAGATGGGGGCGGTACATCTTGTATAAACACAAACTCACTTCCTTGACAACAGCTCTGCACTGCTCTGCGAAGCACAAGAAGTTTGAATGGCCTGACTTCTGCTGAGGACATATAACCATAAATCCTGCATGGCCAATGCAGACATCGGATTCACCATGTGCCCAGATGCACAATGCCCTTCTATCTCCAGAATTGTTTGCGTTTGATTGTTGGTGTATATCATTTCCCCATTACATATATCATTTACCAACCTCTTAAGTAGTACATTTACCAACCTCTTAAGGAGCTGCCCATTTATTTCAATTTTCGTCTAAAATGAGATACCAAAATCTAAATGTCTGTAGCTTAGGACCTGAAGCAATGATATGCACATTATTGATACCATTTGAAAGGAAACACTTTGAAGTTTGTGTAAATGTGAAATTAATATAGAAGAATATAACACATTAGATCTGGTAAAAGGTAATACAAAGAAAAAACCAACAGTTTTTTTGTATTGTTTTTGTACCATCATCTTTGAAATGCAAGAGAATGGCCATTACGTATTATTCCAGCCCAGGCACAGTTTAGATTTTTGCTACTAGATGGCAGCAGTGTATGTGCAAAGTTGTAGATCCAATGAATCGTTGCATTTCTGTTCAAAATGTTGTATCAAGACTGCCCAAATGTGCCTAATTTGTTTATTAATAACGTTTCAAGTTGATAGCTGTGCACTCTCCTCAAAAAATAGCATGCTATTCTTTCACTGTAATAGCTACTGTAAATTGGACAGTGAGGTTAGATTAACAAGAATTTAAGCTTTCTGCCAATATCAGATATGTCTATGTCCTGGGAAATGGTCTTGTTACTTGCAAGGTCATGCTAATCACATTAGCCTACGTTAGCTCAACCGTTCCGAGTGTGGGACACCGATCTGTAGATATCCTTAATTATTCATTTTAATTCCTGTAATTTCTAATCTACAATGTTCATTACTTTGGTTAAGGTAATTTCTTTTAATGCATTCAATATTATTATTCCAGTTTTCCCGTTCTCATTGTCAGAGTGGACACATTGTTTGCAGAGTGCACAACCTATGCTACACTTGTTTTGTCAATTTAGTCATTGTCTTTTGTTTGGAGCGCTCCTGTCAATTTTGAGTAAGTACGCGCATGCATAGAAGTAGGCCTATAGGCTACCTGGCCTGCACTCAAATGTAGGCATAAAAATATGCCAATTTGGGGATCTGATAGTATTTCTGATTGGCGTAACACACCACAACTAATGACCTGTGGAACATCTCAAAGTAATGTTTTCTTCACCTCAAACAGCAAGCAAACAAAGTCTGTTTTTACATCTATAGAGAATTACAATAGGTCTTCAATGTACTTCCAGCTCTCTCCCTTTCGATAACCACAGCGTGAAAGGGAAAAATGTAATACTCTGATCCAATAGAAACGTCATAAAATACGCCTACCTGATTACTTCTTATCAGTGCTTGACTTGGACTGAAATAGGTTCCGGTATTCATTTTGGGTGCTGGTACTGTTTATATTTAAGGTGCAGGAGCTCCACAATACTTTTTAGCTATCAATCAAATCAATCAAATGTATTTCTAAAGCCCTTCTTACATCAGCTGATATCACAAAGTGCTGTACAGAAACCCAGCCTAAAACCCCAAACAGCAAGCAATGCAGGTGTAGAAGCACGGTGGCTAGGAAAAACTCCCTAGAAAGGCCAGAACCTAGGAAGAAACCTAGAGAGGAACCAGGCTATGAGGAGTGGCCAGTCCTCTTCTGGCTGTGCCGGGTGGAGATTATTACAGAACATGGCCAAGATGTTCAAATGTTCGTAGATGACCAGCAGGGTCAAATAATAATAATCACAGTGGTTGTCGAGGGTGCAACAGGTCAGCACCTCAGGATTAAATGTCAGTTGGCTTTTCATAGCCGATCATTCAGAGTATCTCTACCGTTCCTGCTGTCTCTAGAAAGTTGAAAACAGCAGGTCTGGAACAGGTAGCGCGTCCGGTGGTCAGGGTTCCATAGCCGCAGGCAGAACAGTTGAAACTGGAGCAGCAGCACGGCCAGGTGGACTGGGGACAGCAAGGAATCATCAGGCCAGGTAGTCCTGAGGCATGATTCTAGGGTTCAGGTCCTCCGAGAGAGAGAAAGAATGAAAGAAAGAGAGAAAGAGAGAGAGAAAAAGAGAGAGAATTAGAGAGAGCATACTTAAATTCACACAGGACACCGTAAAAAACAGGAGAAATACTCCAGATATAACAAGCTGACCCTAGCCCCCCGACACATAAACTACTGCAGCATAAATACTGGAGGTTGAGACAGGAAGGATCGGGAGACACTGTGGCCCCGTCCGACAATACCCCCGGACAGGGCCAAACAGGCAGGATATAACCCCATCCACTTTGCCAAAGCACAGTCCCCACACCACTAGAAGGGATATCTTCAACCACCAACTTACCATCCTGAGACAAGGCTGAGTATAGCCCACGAAGATCTCCCCCACGGCACAACCCAAGGGGGGGCGCCAACCCGGACAGGAACCCATTCAAGTATTCTATAAGGAAGTGTTCTACTATTCTATGAGGAACAGGAGCTCCAGCAGTAGAACATTTGAGGTGCCGGTATTCAGCTCCTACCCAAGTCAAGCACGGCTTCTTATCCCTTGTGCAAATAGCCTACAGCTGTGTCTGTCCCGAGCTCACTGGTGCAGGAAACTGAGGGCCCAGAATATTTTATACAATGTTGCAAGTTCGCTAGCACAAGCTTCGGGCTGGACCCACAGCAGGAGCGGGAGGAGAATAGTTGGGTCAGGTTAAGTTTGTTTTCTTCTGATTATCTAGATACTGTATCTGCCGCCCTCTTGAGGCATTTGTCTTATTTCATCAAACCGTAAGCTTTAAGCATCAGACAAGCACAGTACGTACAGTATAGATCATTTTATTAAAATGTCTGTCTATGTAAAAATACACGTTTAAAGATGTCGACCAATGGACAGACGACTTTCAGTCAACCAAGATTTTTTTTAGTTGGGGACAGCCCTAACACACACACTGCCAGCTAATGTTACTGTTTTAACTCCAGGCACATCTTCACAGCAACTCCAGAGCAGGCAGCCAAGGCAGGAGGAGACAACAGTCAAAAGGCTTTGTATAACCAGCATTTTACTGTCAATGAGTCATCATAAGCATAATGACAACCAAATCATTCAGTTAGCCTAATTAAAATGCCTGGGTTGGAATCACCAGCAGGAAGTCTCTAAATAAAGCCTGTAATTAATTAATATGGAACATGTCCAGAGCTAAATAACATTGATCACCACTCACAACACTCATCTATTTTTACATGTATTCTGTATCATTGTGGCTAATCGACAGGACTAAAACTACATAGAAGACACAAATAACATTTGAATTAGTCAGAAAGTGCTTTAATCAGCACACTGTACCTTATGTTCCAACCCAGCACTAGCATGTCTAATTCTATAAATCTAACACACTTGGATAGGTGTTCGTAAGTGCTTTATTACAATGTGATGTCTCCCCTCTCTCAGGTCCCGGGACCTGGGAAAGGTGTGGGATTTCCTGAAGGACACCATAAATAAGAATTTGATCTTAACTGACTTGCCTAGTTAAATAAAGGTTCAATATAAAAAGTATGTGGAGGAGAGCTTGGTGGAGAAGGACCTGACCACGGAAAACACCCGAGGTAGGGGATCCAGACACAACCAGGACCCCAGAGAAAAACTCTCTCTCTTTGTCAGATAACAATTACACATGCACTGATTAAACTGCTTTGATTACACACCGTCTAATTGAGAGAGTCAATTAAGTCATCGATTAGATTAGTATCACTTGTGTGTGGGAGGGGGGGGGGGGGGGGGGCTGTTTTATCTAATCGAGTGTAGAGGGTTTGAGTTAAGCAACTGATCAAAGGATTGACTGAACTGTCTCTGGGAGAAAATCTAGGTGCTGTGGTAGACTGAGCTTACCTTTTCCCACAATGGAAATTATGTTTTCCATCTTCCTATTCACTCAGGTATTTAGTATGTTTTCCTTTTGAGTGCTATGTTGGTGTCAGATTCAGCCAAGAAGAAATGGAAAGATATGGACAAGGACAGAATGTCATCCCAGCCCAACGCTGTCCAGACCAACACTATAGACAGTAAGTCACACACACATACTGTACATTAGGGCCGTGACGATGCCAGTATCGCAATATTTTTTTCCATGGCAAAAATGAAAACACAAAGCAGACCAAAGTCTTTGGTCCTTTAAACACCTGCTGTATGTAAAATATTGTTCGCTATACCTTGGACAAGAGGGGCGGTTAGAGCGTTGGACTAGTAACCGAAAGGTTGCAAGATCGAGGTGACAAGGTAAAAATCTGTCGTTCTGCCCCTGAACAAGGCAGTTAACCCACTGTTTCTAGGCCTGACTTGGCTAGTTAAATAAAGGTTAAATGTACATGTGACTGGATGACAACATAATGATGTTTGTTTCCAACATTAGGAAAGCCTACGCTCCAAAATGCAATGTGGTTCAACGACAACACTGACATTTTGCCATGGCAGAGATTAGTTGCCGACACCGAGACACGCGTTGACAGCGTGGGCGTATCAATTCGGGCCTAATGACAATCGCCAAATGTCATTAGACCTTTTGGTGTGTGGTGTAGAAGATGTCTCTTTCCATTCACCACTGTTTAGAGGTTGGAAATATGTTGCGAGTGGATGAACATGCATGGGGAGCCTAGTAAAGGAGACCTTTGAAGTGATTGTTTGACAATCAGATGAAGACATCATGACTGGTTGAGTTGATGCTACGGTAAAAGGTAATACATTTTAAAAGTTAAATGACAAATCTTTAAGACTCACAGAGATCCTATTGAATTAGTAGGGATTCTATATGTAGTTCTATCATCAAGGTCTCTCACCATAGGTCTCTCACCATACAGTAGGTCTCTCACCATAGGTCTCTCACCATACAGTAGGTCTCTCACCATAGGTCCCTCACTATAGGTCCCTCATCATAGGTCCCTCACCGGGAAGAAACATGCATACAAACACGTACACATACAGTACATACAGACACATACAAAAACCTTTGTTGTCTAGTGTTTCTTAGTCTAAATATGGTGTGTATGGGTAAGCATGCATCAGTGTGTGTATGTGGGACTGTGTGCTTGTATGTCAGGCATGTAAACTCAGCAAAAAAAGAAATGTCCCTTTTTCAGGACCCTGTCTTTCAAAAACAATCTAAAAACTTCACAGATCTTCATTGTAAAGGGTTTAAACACTGTTTCCCATGCTTGTTCAATGAACCATCAACAATTAATGAACATGCACCTGTGGAACGGTTGTTAAGACACTAACAGCTTACAGGCGGAAGGCAATTAAGGTCACAGTTCTGAAAACTTAGGACACTAAAGAGGCCTTTCTACTGACTCTGAAAAACACCAAAAGAAAGATGTCCAGGGTCCCTGCTCATCTGCATGAACATGCCTTAGGCATGCTGCAAGGAGGCATGAGGACTGCAGATGTGGCCAGGGCAATAAATTGCAATGTCCGTACTGTGAGATGCCTAAGACAGCGCTACAGGGAGACAGGACGGACAGCTGATCGTCCTCGCAGTGGCAGAGCACGTGTAACAACACCTGCACAGGATCGGTACATCCGAACGTCACACCTGCGGGATAGGTGCAGGATGGCCACAACAACTGTCCAAGTTACACCAGGAACGCACAATCCCTCCACTCAGTGCTCAGACTGTCCGCAATAGGCTGAGAGAGGCTGGACTGAGGGCTTGTAGGCCTGTTGTAAGGCAGGTCCTCACCAGACATCACCGGCAACAATGTCGCCTATGGGCACAAACCCACCATTGCTGGACCAGAAAGGACTGGTAAAAAGTGCTCTTCACTGACGAGTCGCGATTTTGTCTCACCAGGGGTGATGGTCGGATTCGAGTTTATCGTTGAAGGAATAAGCGTTACACCGAGGCCTGTACTCTGGAGGGGGATCGATTTGGAGGTGGAGGGTCCGTCATGGTCTGGGGCGTTGTGTCACAGCATCATCGTATTGAGCTTGTTGTCATTGCAAGCAATCTCAACGCTGTGCATTACAGGGAAGACATCTTCCTCCCTCATGTGGTACCCTTCCTGCAGGCTCATCCTGACATGACCCTCCAGCATGACAATGCCACCAGCCATACTGCTCAATCTGTGTGATTTCCTGCAAGACAGGAATGTCAGTGTTCTGCCATGGCCAGCGAAGAGCCCGGATCTCAATCCCATTGAGCATGTTTTGGATTTTTTGGATCAGAGGGTGAGGACTAGGGCCATTCCCCCCAGAAATGTGTGCGAACTTGCAGGTGCCTTGGTGGAAGAGTGGTGTAACATCTCACAGCAAGAACTGGCAAATCTGGTGCAGTCCATGAGGAGGAGATGCACTGCAGTACTTAATGCAGCTGGTGGCCACACCAGATACTGACTGTTACTTTTGATTTTGAGCCCCCCCTTTGCTCAGGGACACATTATTCAATTTCTGTTACTCACATGTCTGTGGAACTTGTTCAGTTTATGTCTCAGTTGTTGAATCTTGTTATGTTCATACACATATTTACACATGTTAAGTTTGCTGAAAATATACACAGTTGACAGTGAGAGGACGTTTCTTTTTGCTGAGTTTATATGTGTATGTGTGTATTACTATGTGTGTGCTAGTTTGTGTATGGGTGTGTATTACTATGTGTGTGTTAGTTTGTGTATGTGTGTGTATTGCTATGTGTGTGTTAGTTTGTGTATGTGTGTGTATTACTATGTGTGTGTTAGTTTGTGTATGTGTGTGTTTTACTATGTGTGTGTTAGTTTGTGTATGGGTGTACATGTACAGTATATGTGCAAAGCTCCAGCTTTCTTCCCCATCCATAATTCAGACAGTAAGGAGTGTGAATATTAATATTTTATTGTCATAAAGAAACACTCCATATTCTCTTTGAAAACACACATTCATATTTCTACCCTGTATGGTGGCAATAATAACCTTACACCCTAAATAATTTATTGATCACCCCTAAAACTCACCCCTCACCCCATCCCCATGACCATATGTGACCTGACCAAGGTCAAGGTCAGGTTACATGGTCTGTAAAACACCCTCCCCACCCCAGGTAGCAGGAAATGGCCCAGCCTGCTTTTTCACGCATCACTTCCTGTTATAGTCCTTCTTCTCATGCAATATGGATCCATGCAGCCAGCCAGCTCAGCCCAGTGTAGCTTGATCTGTTTATCACCCAGCCATGAATAAACCAGTCAGCCCCTGACAGAGAGAGCCATAGCACAGAGTCACAGAGCCACAGAGCCACAGAGCCACAGAGCCACAGAGCAGGCTGAATTATTTGGTGAGCCTGCAGGGCTAAAGATCTACCCCAGTCAAGGGTGGTTAAAGTCTGACAGAGCACTCAGAAGAAACATTCACCCTAATAATGCGGCACTTGTTGAGGTAATGACTTCTGTGGTAACTACATTTAATATATAGGGTTTTTGTTTTATGTTAGCTTGAAGATACATGTTGGACAGTATGATGCAGAAGAGGTGTATTGAAGTCATTAAATCACTGCTGCGTTGGTTGATTTGTTTGGAACTGTTCTGTCGGCTGTTCTAGCTCCTGCCCCCTCTCTATTTTTCTGTCTCTCTTGTTTTACACATGAAGAGAAGTCATTGGTGTTACTTTTGAAGCATACAAACACACAAATCAAATTAAATTGTATTGTGTAATAAATTAGGAAGAAATACACAATGAGTAATGATAACTGGGCTATATACACGGAGTACCAGTACCGAGTCCATGTGCTGGGGTACGAGGTAATTGAGGTAGGTACTGTTTGAACATATACACTACCGTTCAAAAGTTTGGGGTCACTTAGAAATGTCCTTGTTTTTGAAAGAAAAGCACATTTTTTGTCCATTAAAATAACATCAAATTTATCAGAAATACTGTGTAGACATTGTTAATGTTGTAAATGACTATTGTAGCTGGAAACGGCAGATTTTTAATGGAATATCTACATAGGCGTACAGAGGCCCATTATCAGCAACCATCACTCCTGTGTTCCAATGGCACGTTGTGTTAGTTAATCCAGGTTTATAATTTTAAAAGGCTAATTGATCATTAGAAAACGCTTTTGCAATTATGTTAGCACAGCTGAAAACTGTTGTTCTGTTAATGGAGAAAAACAAGGGCATTTCTAAGTGACCCCACACTTTTGAATGGTAGTGTAGGTAGGGGTAAAGTGACTAGGCCTGTCTCTCTGGTAGACGAGAAGCAAGTACAGGGAGTGAAAATGTTATTATCAATGGACATGGAACAGGACAGGATAGCGTCTGGACATGAAAACATAACGACATTGATGCTGACACTGGGAACCAACGGAGGAACAGACAGATATAGATGGGGCAATCAACAAAGTAAAGGAGTCCAGGTGAGTCCAGTGAGCGCTTATGTGCATAATGATGGTGACAGGTGTATGTAATGAAGGGCAGCCTGGCACTCTCGAGCGCCAGAGAGGGAGTGCAGGAGCAGGCGTGACATGCTTGTGTTTCTTGGCCCAAGCAAGTCTCTTCTTCTTATTGGTGTCCTTTAGTAGTGGTTTCTTTGCAGAAATTAGACCATGAATGCCTGATTCACGCCGTCTCCTCTGAAGAGTTGTTGTTGAGATGTGTTACTTGAACTCTGTGAAGCATTTATTTGGGGGCAATTTCTGAGGTTGGTAACTCTAATGAACTTATTCTCTGCAGCAGAGCTAACTCTGGGTCTTCCTTTCCTGTGGCGGTCCTCATGAGAGCCAGTTTCATCATAGCACTTGATCGTCTTTGCGACTGCACTTGAAGAAACTTTCAAAGTTCTTGAATATTTCCAAATTGACTGACCTTTATGTCTTAAGGTAATGATGGACTGTCGTTTCTTTTTGCTTATTTGTGTCACGGCCGTTGCTGGAAGAAGACCAAGGTGCAGTGTGGTGAGTGTACATTTTCCTTTTTATTATGGAATGTCGCCAACAAAACAATAAACAATACAAAAACGGCCGTGAAGCTTAACAGGGCTAATGCCGCAAACAAAGTTCACTTCCCACACAGAAAGGAGGGAAAATAGCTACCTAAGTATGGTTCCCAATCAGAGACAATGATAGACAGCTGTCCCTGATTGAGAACCATACCCGGCCAAAACATAGAAATAAAAAATCATAGAAAAACAAAACATAGAATGCCAACCCCAAATCACACCCTGACCAAACCAAATAGCGACATAAAAAGGCTCTCTAAGGTCAGGGCGTGACAATTTGAGCTGTTCTTGCCATAATATGGACTTTGTCTTTTGCCAAATAGGGCTATCTTCTGTATACCACCCCTACCTTGTCACAACACAACTGATTGGCTCAAACGCATTAAGAAGGAAAGAAATTCCACAAATTAACTTTTAACAAGGCACACCTGTTAATTGAAATGCATTCCAGGTGACTACCTCATGAAGCTGGTTGAGAGAATGCCAAGCGTGTGCAAAGTTGTCATCAAGGCAAAGGGTGGCTACTTTGAAAAAATCTCAAATCTCAAATATATTTTGATTTGTTTAACACTTTCTTGGTTATTACATGATTCCATATGTGTTATTTCATAGTTTTGACGTCTTCACTGTTATTCTACAATGTAGGAAATAGTAAAAATAAAGAAAAACCCTTGAGAAGGTGTGTCCAAACGTTTGACTGATACTGTACATCATTTGGCACCGATCCCTAAATCTTTTGTGCCAGAGGCAAACACACACACACACACACACACACACACACACACACACACACACACACACACACACACACACACACACACACACACACACACACTAAAACGTTATATTTATACAGTAATATTTATACAGTAGATACATTTACCTTGCATTTTCATATAGATTGTATTATTAACCTTGCATTGATTCATCACGTCATTCCTTCTCCATTCAATTATCTATGTGTGCATCTTCTACAGTATATCCGTCCCTCACAGATCCAGTGTCTGTGTATTTACCCTGCACTACTCAAATTGATTTTCCATGTTTCCAGGCCTACATACTATTCCCCAATCTCTCTTCTCTCTCTCTCTCTCTGTCTCTGTCTCTACACCTGAAGCAGAACACCTCTTTACTGGGACACATGGTACACTCTATCCAGCTGTGGTGGTTAAATAATATTTCTTATTAAATGAGCCTTTAGGTCAGTCTAAATTCTTTACATTTAAAGCACGTCCAGGTTCTTGTCACATTGTAATTCTAAGACCTGCTCATTTTAAACATTTTACACTGAAACTGATCACTATCCATGTAAATAACAATCCGTAATAACCTAGACAGTGCATTCAGAAAGTATTGACACCCCTTGACTTTTTCTACATTTTGTTGTGTTACAAGGTGGGATTAATATTGATTGAATTGTAATTTTTTGTCAATGATCTATAGAAAAAACTTTGTAATTTCAAAGTGTAAGAAATTCTAACATTTGTAATAAACATTATGAAAATAAAACACTAATATATCTTGATTACAAAATCATTCAACCACCTGAGTCAATATGTGTTAGAATTACCTTTGGCAGCAATCACAGAGAGCCTTTCTGGGTCTTTAAGAGTCTTTAAGTCTTTAAGAGCTTTGCACATCTGGATTATACAGTACAATATAAAATATGTTTTTGCACATTAACATTTTTCAAGCTTTGTCAAGTTGGTTGTTGATCATTTCTAGACAGCCATTTTCAAGTCTTGCCATAGATTCTAAAGCCGATTTAAGTCAAAACTGTAACTAGGCCACTCAAACATAACATTTGGTCTTAGTAAGCAGCTCCAGTGTATATTTGTGTTTTAGGTTATTGTCCTGCTGAAAGGTTATTATCCAGCAGCCACCACCATGCTTGAAAATATGAACGTTGGTACTTAGGACATAAAGAAAATTTATTTGCCCATTTTTTGCAGTTGTACTTTAGTGCTTTGTTGCAAACAGAATGCATGTTTTGGAATATTTTTATTCTGTACAGGCTTCCTTCTTTTCACTCTGTCATTTAGGTTAGTATTGTGGAGTAACTACAATGTTGATCCATCCTCAGTTTTCTCCTATTACAGCCATTAAACTCTGTGACTGTTTTAAAGTCACCATTGGCTTCATGGTGAAATCCCTGAGCTGTTTCCTTCCTCTCGGCAACTTAGTTAGGAAGGACGCATGTATCTTTGTAGTGACTGGGTGTATTGATACACCATCCACAGTGTAATTAATAACTTCACCATTCTCAAAAGGATATTCAATGTCTCCTTTTTATTTTTACCCATCTACCAATAGGTACCCTTCTCGAGGCATTGGAAAACCTCCCTGGTCTTTGTGGTTGAATCTGTGTTTTAAATTCACTGCTCGACTGAGGGACCTTATAGATAATTGTATGTGTGGGGGTACAGAGATAAGGTAGTCATTCAAAAATCATGTTAAACACTGTTATTGCACACAGAGTGAGGCCATGAAACGTATTATTTTTTATAACTAAGGGGTTGAATAATTATTGACTCAAGACATTTTAGCTTTATATTTTTTATTAATTTGTACAATTTTAAGGTATTGTGTGTAGGCCAGTGACACAAAATCTCAATTTAAGCAGTTTTAAATTCAGGCTGTAACACAACAAAATGTGGACAAAGTCAAGAGGTGTGAATACTTTCTGAAGGCACTAAACCAATGTACCCAGGCCTCATAACCAGCGGGTGGCGGTGGAGATGAAACGTGCCAACGAAGGATCTTGTGCTGGGGCATTTTCTGCTCTATTTGGATCATTAGCCTCTACTACGCGTCTTCCATAATTCATACACCATACTAACCCATTATAACTCTATGATTCATCCCTGGTTTTCCAGCCCTATATTCTCGAGAACTTCCCCCTCAACCACAGATCCAGTGTCAGATTTTACACATCCTCAATCCTGACGTTAACCATTGGCGACATAAAGAAAGATCTGACCCTGTATCTCCTGTGGTGTTCCAGATGGATTCATCAGAGCGGCTGAGGCACTACGGTCTGTCTCGGCTCTACAGCCACCCGGTCCTGGTGACCCGTACCCTCACCTGGTGGAGCCCCCCGAACCACCCTCCATGCCCCACTGTAAACCCATTCGATCCCGCATGGTGAGGAGAGAGAGAGGGTGAAATAGGAAGGGAGGAGAGAGAGGGAGGAGAGGGACGGGTGAGGGTTGGTTAAGAGGGAGGGCAAGGGGTGAGGTAGATGGGAGGGGGGATGATAATGCTGCGCAACAGTGGGCTAGAGTGAGGGGTGAGAGAGGGTGAAGGGAGAGGACGACGGAGACAGACGAGGGAAGGACGGTAAGAGGTAAGAAGGGGTTTAAGTTAGGTAGTTGGGTGGATGTGGGGGTCCTTAACACGTTGTTCTCTGCACAGAGCCAGCGGTGGTGAAACCAGAACAGTTCATCTAGGTCTCCAGCCCCTTCCTTAACTACAGGCTGTTGACCATGCCTGCTGCCCCAGAGCTGTACTTACTATACACAGCTACACCACACAGTGGGTTTATTCTGAATGGACAGAACGAGGCAGTCAGTGGAGTCCCAACAGACCAGATTCCTCTGCCCCCAGGGTGTGTATATATGTGTGTGTGTATGTGTGTGGGTGTGTGTGTGTGTGCACATGTATACAGTATACATGACCTGTAGCATGAGAGCATCTTGGCTAGGCTCTTTAGCAGCGTGGGCGTATGTAGTCAATGCCTTTAGACACAAATGCTGCTGGACATATCTAGTTATCGGTAGGTCTCAGATAGGAGTGCATGTGTACTGTACATCTACTAGATGAACTAGAGCCCACACATAAACATAATCTATGCTGAATGCTTCAATGCCCAACGCTCTAAATCAGCCCATATCTCAAACTACTTTCATTGGTCCCACATGAATAGTTTGTTCTATTTGTGTGTAACAGTGTTCACTGACCTATCACTGTGGTTATGGTATATATACTGTAGTGTAGTCTCTCACTGTTTGTATTAGTGTCAATACCCTTGTGTTTGATGTGTATGATGTGTGTGTATGATGCGTGTACATGATCTTATGTGTGTGTGTATGTGTATGATTTCTATACTGTGTGTGTATGATGTGTGTGTATGATGCGTGTACATGATGTTATGTGTGTGTGTATGTGTATGATTTCTATACTGTGTGTGTTTGATGTGTGTGGGATGTTCCCATATGTGTTATGTGGGATGTGGTATGATGTGTAGGATGTGGTATGATGTGTAGGATGTGGTATGATGTGTAGGATGTGTTATGATGTGTAGGATGTGTTATGATGTGCAGGACGTGTTATGATGTGTAGGATGTGGTATGATGTGCAGGACGTGTTATGATGTGTAGGATGTGGTATGATGTGTAGGATGTGGTATGATGTGTAGGATGTGGTATGATGTGTAGGATATGTTATGATGTGCAGGACGTGTTATGATGTGTAGGATGTGGTATGGTGTGTAGAACGTGTTATGATGTGTAGGATGTGGTATGATGTGTAGGATGTGATATGATGTGCAGGACGTGTTATGATGTGTAGGATGTGGTATGATGTGTAGGATGTGGTATGG
This sequence comes from Salvelinus alpinus, assembly GCF_045679555.1. Classification (NCBI taxonomy): domain Eukaryota; kingdom Metazoa; phylum Chordata; class Actinopteri; order Salmoniformes; family Salmonidae; genus Salvelinus; species Salvelinus alpinus. The sequence goes on along the minus strand of NC_092093.1, from coordinate 24,426,914 downwards.
TGTGTAGAACGTGTTATGGTGTGTATTTTTTTTTATTTTTTTTTATTTAACCTTTATTTAACCAGGTAGGCAAATTGAGAACACGTTCTCATTTACAATTGCGACCTGGCCAAGATAAAGCAAAGCAGTTCGACACATACAACAACACATAGTTACACATGGAGTAAAACAAACATATAGTCAATGATACAGTGAAAAAAAATAAGTCTATATACAATGTGAGCAAGTGAGGTGAGATAAGGGAGGTGAAGGCAAACAAATATATGTATAAATAAATAAAAATATAAAAAGGCCATGGTGGCGAAGTAAATACAACACAGCAAGTAAAATAAAAACTAAAAACACTGGAATGGTTGGTTTGCAGTGGAAGAAAGCGCAAAGTAGAGACAGAAATAATGGGGTGCAAAGGAGCAAAATAAATAAATAAATACAGTAGGTAAAGAGGTAGTTGTTTGGGCTAAATTATAGATGGGCTATGTACAGGTGCAGTAATCTATGAGCTGCTCTGACAGCTGGTGCTTAAAGCTAGTGAGGGAGATAAGTGTTTCCAGTTTCAGAGATTTTTGTAGTTCGTTCCAGTCATTGGCAGCAGAGAACTGGAAGGAGAGGAGTGTAGGATGTGGTATGATGTGTAGAGCGTGTTATGATGAGGTAGAACATGTTATGATGTGTAGAACGTGTTATGGTGTGTAGGATGTGTTATGGTGTGTAGGATGTGTTATGATGAGGTAGAACATGTTATGATGTGTAGAACGTGTTATGATGAGGTAGAACATGTTATGATGTGTAGAACGTGTTATGATGAGGTAGAACATGTTATGATGTGTAGAACGTGTTATGGTGTGTAGGATGTGTTATGGTGTGTAGGATGCGTTATGATGAGGTAGAACATGTTATGATGTGTAGAACGTGTTATGATGAGGTAGAACATGTTATGATGTGTAGAACGTGTTATGATGAGGTAGAACATGTTATGATGTGTAGAACGTGTTATGGTGTGTAGGATGTGTTATGGTGTGTAGAACGTGTTATGATGAGGTAGAACATGTTATGATGTGTAGAACGTGTTATGATGTGTAGAACGTGTTATGATGAGGTAGAACATGTTATGATGTGTAGAACGTGTTATGGTGTGTAGGATGTGTTATGGTGTGTAGGATGTGTTATGATGAGGTAGAACATGTTATGATGTGTAGAACGTGTTATGATGAGGTAGAACATGTTATGATGTGTAGAACGTGTTATGGTGTGTAGGATGTGTTATGGTGTGTAGAACGTGTTATGATGAGGTAGAACATGTTATGATGTGTAGAACGTGTTATGATGAGGTAGAACATGTTATGATGTGTAGAACGTGTTATGGTGTGTAGGATGTGTTATGATGCGTGTGTTTGACGTGTGTGTGTGTGTGTGTGATGTTCCCAGGGAGGCCCAGCAGAGCAATCACAGGAAGCGTACTAGCAGCTCCATGCTGCCTTCGCCGAGACAGAGGAGAGTGAGAGCCAAGAGACCCAGGAGACTGACACTGCACAACACAGCACCAAGTCACTGGAGGGAGTGGAAACAGCTGAGATAGAGTGGACACCACAGCCAATCAGCCACACTTGACATGGCATCCTAGAGAAGACAACACCTAACTCATAATCTTTGTTCCCCCTAACCCCCTCAGAGATCTCTCCTGTCAGATCTCTTGCTGTTAATGAACATACATTCATACACTGACCAAAAGCATTAGGCCTACAGAGGGTCACATATCTCTCTCCTCTAGTCTGTTCAGGCCAGGCTCTCTCTCTCTCTCTGTCTCTTTCTCTCTCTTCCTCTATCTCGCTCACTCTCTCCACCTCTCTTCTCCCCCGATCTCTCTCCCTCTTATCCTGCTAGTCTGTTTAGGGCTCGTCGGGGCAACGTTCAGTCGTAGCGACAACGCGAGACTCACGTCCCACCATCCCAATGTCACTTCTGCTGTCTCCCGGGCGACCAGTGACCAGGGGAAATCTGTACTATAGAGAGAAAAAAATAGATGGATGGAGATCGAGAGAGATAGAGATATATATATATAGAGAAAGTCAGTGGTGAAAGCGACACGTTATTACATAAAGGGAGAGGTCGTGTGCTCTGGCGATAAAAAAAGCAGCTCAATTAGATGGTAAGCCATCAGTGTCTGTCTCCTAGGGGGTTCATTACACTTCACTCCTAGCTGCTGCTTGCTGCCACCGCAGAATAAAAAAATAATAATTAATTGCCCTCTTGCATAACAATAGCCAGTTATAGAGAGGTTAGCACTGTATAGGCAGGGTAATTTGGTGTGTGTGTGTGCATGTGTGTGTGTGTTCCTGTGTGCTCAGGGCCATACGTCATTTGAAGTATAAAGCGGGTGTTTCTATATTAAACCTCCCACCCCAACCCCAGCCCAACAGAGTGAAGTGAACCTTTGTATCTCCCTTAGTAAGGAAACGATCACATGATCTCCATAATGCTCTGGAGTACTGGGCACACTAAGCCAATTAAGAGGAGAGCAGAATTAGACTCTCCTATCAAAGAGCTATTTTTACCTCAGGAATGCTAAGAATGGCGGTTCAAAACCTAAACCCACTGCAGTGACACAGGATCAGCAATACTACATTACTACAGATCCCAAAATTCAACTGACCTCTCAGTACTACAGGTCACATGATCCTGTAGTTTGGTCCACGTCACTAGCTAGTTTTCCATCAAATTGGCCACAGCTTTTCATGCGAATATTCTAACATCTGCATTTAAAAAATATGCGCATTTTCCCACCGGTGGTATGTTTCCACCACAAAACAGACTTTTTGATATAAATCAGTGCGTGATGCACACAAAATGTAAATAGCAAATGTGCATACTCTGGTCTTAGCACCTACACTCCAGCCCATTGCAGATACAGTGCGGGTAAACTGTGCGGGTAGGCTAGTCCACATTATGAGATTATTAAACTGTAGACCACACTACCAAGAGAGTTTCCATCTATATTTTTCGTAGATGTCTATTTACCACCACAAACCGGTGTTATCACTAAGACCGCACTCAAAGAGCTGTATAAGGCCATAAGCAAATAACAAAATGCTCACCCACTTGGAACTTGAATTCAGGAAAACGTAAATCCGTTTTACCTCATTTCTACCAGCATGTCACATGTACAACCAGAGGGGGAAAAAAATCCAGACCACTTTTACTCCACACACAGAGATGCATATAAAGCTCTCCCTCACCCTCCATTTGGCAAATCTGACCATAATTCTATCCTCCTGATTCCTGCTTACAAGCAGAAACTAAAGCAGGAAGTACCAGTAACTCGCTCAATACGGAAGTGGCCAGATGACGCAGATGCTAAGCTACAGGACTGTTTTGCAAGCACAGGCTAGAATATGTTCTGGGATTCATCCGATGGCATTGAGGAGTATACAACATCAGTCACTGGCTTCATCAATAAGTGCATCGATGACGTCGTCCCCACAGTGACAGTACGTTCATTGCCCAACCAGAAGCCATGGATTACATGCATCATCAAAACTGAGCTGTAGGTAGGTAACGAGTAGCAGCAGCGTAATAATCAATGCAAATGGTCCTGGTAGCCATTTGATTTAATAAAGAAAAACCCTTGAATGAGTAGGTGTGTCCAAACGTTTGACTGGTACTGCACATATACTGTCACCTATACTCCCTGTCCGGTCTCTAGGTCATCAGGCTGCTGATTATCCCGCACACCTGTCACCATCGTCTCGCCCACCAGCGCCTCATGACACTCACCTGGACTCCATCACCTCCTTGATTATCTTCCCTATATCTGTCACTCCCCCTTGGTTCTTTCCTCAGGTGTTATTAACTCTGTTTTCATGTCGGTGTGTTGTTTGTGGTTTGTGTTTATTGTTTCATTTATTTATTAAAACACTCACTCCCTGAACTTGCTTCCCGGCTCTCAGCGCACTCGTTACGTGTACATATTACCTCAATTACCTCGACTAACCTGTACCCCTACACATTGACTCTATACCGGTAACTCATGTATATTATTGATATTTTATTTCTGTTGCTTTTTTATTACTTTAGTTTATTTAGTAAGTCTTTTCTTAACTCTTATTTTTTCTTAAAACTGTTGGTTAAAGGTTTGTAAGTAAGCATTTCACGGTAAGGTCTACCCCTGTTGTATTTGGCGCATGTGACAAATACAATTTGATTTGATTATGGATAACGACAGTCAAGCCCTAGATATTTATTGTAAAGGAGCATCAAGCTCATCACCATGCACTTTCACCACCCTGTGAAGTTCATCATCATTTACTTGTATTTCATCTGTAGCCTAATAAACATTTCTCGCATGATTAATTTTACTAACACAAAAAAAATCCATGTCAAACAAACAAATTAACTGTCTGCATTTATAAAATTGTACTGAAAGTTCCTGTATCCATCACAGCTTTCGTGATTTTTTTGAATACAGTATGCCTTTACTTTACTGACTAAAAACTGTGGATGGAAACGTGGTTACTGATCCCATTGAACTACGGAGCAATAAATGAACTTCAATCAACTACATTTCACACAGTGCATCTAGAGTTCGCTAGAGTTTTCAAAAAGTCTTTCATTGCAGTCACTTACAGTAGGAAGTAGCTTGAAGGTTGAAAAGCATGTCTTAAGACGACAGGCCAACTCTGGCTGATACGTGCTGTTGAAAATAAAGCAAAGTCACTTCACGGTTGGATTGGAGTCGGCCCCATGAAGAATGGGATTAAAAAACAGTACCCATGCCAGCTGTACTGCCAGGAGAAAATTACATAGATGTGTCTGTTGAACACTACTAGCATAGAAACACTGGTCTGGAACCTGTGGTCAGTGGATGGTTTTCTTTTGTGTTGAAAAGGATATGCTAAGTGTTTGACAGAGTGACTTCTTTCACGGCTGGACTCCACCGCCTGCTGTTGTATTATCCTCTCTCTCTCTCTGCTCTAGGTCGGAGGAGGAGAGGAGGAGGTCAAGTGTGTCTCTCCCATCACAAAGCCCAGCTCTTTGTCTCTTTGTCTCGTTCTTTTCCAAACGAGTGGGGATTCACACACACACATGCACACACACACTCTGTGACACATAGCAGGCTGTGGTCTGAGGTTGCATCAAAAGAACCTGTAATTGACATTCACAACTAAATTGTCTCAGTTGAAGCAACTCCTGCCTTCTTATGAATATATTTCAAGTGGTGTGATTGCGTATCAAGGTGGCAGAAAAAAATCTTTATGAGTTAGGTACAGTCAGTATTCTGCCTTTGTTACCATGGTATCAGAGTTGGTTTGCACTGCGATACATCTTGTTTGTCTGTTGTTATGGGGATAGTTAAAAGGTGGCGTTAGAAAGATTTGATGTCATACATATCCTGTTTTCATCTGATGTATCACCCTAATCCCTAGATAGTGCACTACTTTTGACCAGAGCCCAACACAGTCATTGCCCTCTGTAACTGTTAACTAGCTAAGTTCATGATAACAGTCCCAATGCAGTGTTAATTTAGCTAGGGAGGAAGGAGTCCCCTTACCTTGCCACATTAAGGCATGTCTGCCTGGTGTTCCAATGACAGATAGCTCTCTTCTCTGTCTCTGTCTCTCTCTCTGTCTCTCTCGCTCTGTCTCTGTCTCTCTCACTCACTCTCTCTGTCTCTGTCTGTCTCTGTCTATCTCTCTCTCCTTCACTCACTCACTCGCTCTGTCTCTGTCTCTCTCTCTCACTCACTCTCTCTGTCTCTGTCTGTCTCTGTCTATCTATCTCTCACTCACTCTCTCTGTCTGTCTAATATAGGCAGCGACTGTACAGACCCTCTGCCTCTGCTTCTATCTCCTTATCTCTCTCTCCATCCCTGTTTGTAAATCTGTTACTCTCCTCCGCTGTGGAACTGGTTAAAACTTCTTCAGGATTGGTGGGTCCCCTGCAGGACGGTTGAGCTAACGCAGGCTAATGCGAATAGCATGAAGTTGTAAGTAACAAAAACATTTCCCAGGACATAGACATATCTGATATTGGCAGAAAGCTTAAATTCTTGTTAATCTAACTGCACTGTCCAATTTACAGTAGCTATTACAGTGAAAGAATACCAAGCTATTGTTTGAGGAGAGTGCACAGTTTTGAACATGAAAAGTTATTAATAAACAAATTAGGCACATTTGGGCAGTCTTGATTCAAATTTTTTAACAGAATGGTTCATTAGATCACACTAAAACCTTGCACATACACTGCTGCCATCTAGTGGCCAATATCTAAATTGCACCTGGGCTGGAATAATACATTATGGCCTTCCTCTTGCATTTCAAAGATGATGGTACAAAAAAATACAAAAGAACAGTTGTATTTTTCTTTGTATTATCTTTTACCAGATCTAATGTGTTATATTCTCCTACATTCCTTTCATATTTCCTCAAACTTCAAAGTGTTTCCTTTCAAATGGTACTAAGAAAATGCATATCCTTGCTTCAGGGCCTGAGCTACATGCAGTTAGATTTGGGTATGCCCTTTAAAAGGAAAATTGAAAAAAAGGGGACGATCTTAATATCACTCAAAGTGACAAGAACATGTATTATTGAACCAAGCTATATTCATTAATGGTACAGTAAGTGTATCTATTTCTTTGTTTAGGAATGATGTGTTGTTTTCTCCATCCTCTTCCCCCCTTTCTCTCCTCCCCTCCCTTTGTTCTTTGGCTGAGACTTTGAAGATGCGTCTGGAATTATGCCTCATGACAACCAGGCCAATTATCCGGCCTCCCTCTTCCCCTCGTTTAGTTGCTTAGTAACACCTGCGGTTGGAGTAACAAGACGACCATTGCTCAGCACAGGGCTTTGTCTGTAGCTCTATGGCTCCACAAGCATCACTGGGCAAAAACTGGTTGAATCAACGTTGTTTCCACATCATTTCAACCCCAAAAAATCAATATGACGACGTTAAATCAACTTGGAAACGAATTGGATTTTCAAAAAGTCATCAACTTAAGGGCATTTTGTATTTTTTTCACCCAACTTTTAACCTACATCCAATGAAATGGTGGATTCACGGTAGTTTCACGTTGGATTCACCTTAGTTGAGAACTCGACCACCTGTAAATCAAAACTGGACGTTGAACTGATGTCTGTGCCCAGTGGTTCTTGTCTTTCAGTGGAACTTCACTGATATATGATAAATGATATGTGTTTAGATGGAAGCATTATGTGGGAGTGAGCCGTGTTAAACTCAGTCTCCAGGATATATGTTAATGTGTGAGCCCCAGACCCCACACAACCCACTGTAGACCAGCACAGACCAAGTTCCCTATGAGTCACGAGAAAAACACTGCTATTTATATTTAATAGCAACACTTTATCTCACAGCCATAAAATGGGCAATAAATAAGTTGATATCCTATCTTCTCAAGATGATGATTCATTCCCTTAGTGTTTAATTTGTTTAATTTGTAAAGGATTCTATGGGTTTTGACAAGATGGAATACAGTTTCGGACAGAAGTGACTTTTTTGTAAGAGGTTAGTAGAACTTGCGCAGCAGGTTAGGAGTATTAGGTTAAGGTTAGCCTTAGGAAAAGGGTTAGGGTTAGCTACAATTCTAAAATTCTCACTTTTTTTTTTACCATAGCTGTATACCATCTAGCCACAACCGTTTCTATAGGGATTGATTATGTTTGATCTACTGTACAGTATATTGATAACTCTCATGTGCTGTATATCACAAGCAGCTAACAAATCAATTATATAGCTCACACAAAGCTTCCACATCATGATCTGTGACAGTTTGAGATGCTCTCTAACAGTTCAATGACAATCAGTGTGTGACCTGTCCTCTCTACAGATAAGGAGTGTGTGTGAGTCGTCCCCTGCTCCTGCCCCAGAGCGCCCCATATCGGCTTAGGAGCCCAGCCCGGCTCTGCTGAAGTCTCAGAATATGTTTGTGTCTGAGAAGCACATGATACAGGACACGTAGGTAGACTTGGAGGACTTCTCCAGGTGCTTCCAGTAAGACCTACTGGACATATATCTACGCACTACTGTATATCTATGGCTCTGAAGAGCACTACTCTCTGTCTTATATTCTAGGCCAGGGTCAAAGCAAAATACTGCTTTGTTTTTTCAGGCAAAACACATATCCAAACCATTTTCAGGTGAACTTATTCCTCACAAAGTAAAAAAGGGGTGTAAAAATTTCAGTGTTGACTTATTTTAACCCAGGATGAGTATTTTCAACATTATGAGAAGTCAATGAGCTCTAGTGTCGGAAATAAATCATAGTGTACAATTATGCAGTCATTGCAGTGTAAATTCAACTCAATTCAGTGGTATGAAAAAACGTTTATGTGTGAATTTTAACACAATTTTGAGTCAAATTAACTCTGAAAATGTGACACTACCTGTAGAGTAAATGTAACACTATGTAGACTGGGACCAAATGATATCTGAAACAGTGTTGAATTCAACTCTATACCAGTTAATAAATTAACACTATTATTTTTACTGTGCAATATCTAACTAATGTTGTGTAATTCACAAGTTAAGATCATCTGAAACAGATCTTGGTCGTCTATACAATACATGGTGTGATAACTGGCGCTAACTCACCACTTTCACTTAACATGCCTAGACACACTCCCACCTCCCCAATGTGACTTCCCTGTAGCCCAGCCACACCTCACAGCGCCCTCTACTGTTGAGTCTCCGCAGGTACACCTGCTCTACTGATGGGCTCTACTGTCTACTGTTAGGCTAGACCCCCCAGCCCAGGGGAATGGCTGTGTGTTTACTTCTCCAAGCGCACAGCACACTGCACTGCACCTGAGATTGTAATCAGCCCACAGTGTTGGGACGGCAGCCACTACACTCCCTCTCTGGGGGCCTGTGTGTGTGTGTGTGTGTGTGTGTGTGTGTGTGTGTGTGTGTGTGTGTGCGTGCGTGCGTGCGTGCGTGTGTGTTTCTCCTTCCCCTACCATCTCTGTCTCTTGCTCCGTGGCTCTCTCTCCTTTCCCTACCATCTCTCTCTCTCTCTCTCTCTCTCTCTCTCTCTCTCTCTCTCTCTCTCTCTCTCTCTCTCTCTCTCTCTCTCTCTCTCTCTCTCTCTCTCTCTCTCTCTCTCTCTCTCTCTCTCTCTCTCTCTCTCTCTCTCTCTCTCACTCTCTCACTCTCTCACTCTCTCACTCTCTCTCTCACTCTTTCTTTCTCTCTCTGTGTGGAGAATCTGTGAGCCTCTGGGCTGCGACAGAGACTTATTGATGAGGCTGCCACTCTGACTAATACACCATGACAGATGAAGGGATGGAGGGGTGGGGTGGGCCGGATAACACACACACACACACACATACACAAATACACACACAGACACACCGCCCACATTCATACACAGACACATTGACCCACCCACCTGCTCCCCCTCGAACATCCAAACATCTCTACAGTGACAGGTTTACCAGTTGAGGGAGAGTGTAGCGAGAGGGAGAGAGTGGGATGGAGGTTATTTTGGAGGTGAGAGACATGGACAGACTATTTATTACCAGGGCTCGGAGGTTTTCTGTCCTGTCCAGCCTGTCAGAACACAATACTGAGGCCAGGAGCAGAGACATGAGACATAGGATTCCAGCACTCACTGAACTCTCCTCTCCCTGTTACACTCACAGACCTGTTATTAGAAAAATACACAAATTCCATCACAGCTACACAGTACCGTTAGAGACAGCAGTTTTTCCTGACTACTGGTTGTTCAAGAAAATCCCTCACTCACTCACTCACTCACTCACTCACTCACTCACTCACTCACTCACTCACTCACTCACTCACTCACTCACTCACTCACTCACTCACTCACTCACTCACTCACTCACTCACTCACTCACTCACTCACTCACTCACTCACTCACTCACTCACTCACTCACTCACTCACTCACTCACTCACTCACTCACTCACTCACTCACTCACTCACTCACTCACTCACAGAGCCAGGAGATATGCAGTATTACATATTTTATGAATGGCTCCGGAGCAGGGCTAGTGCAGCAGGGGTGGAGATGAGTGTCACAGTGAATGTGAGGTATGAATGGCTTTTTTCTTTTCCGTCACAAATTCTTTTATAAAAAATACATCTGGAAATCCACCTCGTCTTTTTACCTTCAACTAGGTCAAGTATTATAACGATGTTCTCATGTTTTTGGCTTTAAGTGAATGTCTTTCATCTTTTATGGATGTCTGCTACTTAACTGAGTGTGTGTGTGTGTGTGTGTGTGTGTGTGTGTGTGTGTGTGTGTGTGTGTGTGTGTGTGTGTGTGTGTGTGTGTGTGTGTGTGTGTGTGTGTGTGTGTGTGTGTGTGTGTGTGTGTGTGTGTGTGTGTGTGTGTGTGTGTGTGTGTGTGTGTGTGTGTGTGTGTGTGTGTGTGTGTGTGTGTGTTCGAGGCATAAAAGAAAATGTCAGAGCCTCAAAGACAGAGATTTGGGCCCGTGTGGAATCAGATGTAAAGAAAAATGTTGTGTCCCTATTGAGGTACAAATTTTATCAGCTAGCCCAAGACAGCACTCACGCAGCACGCACGCACGCACGCACGCACGCACGCACGCACGCACGCACGCACGCACGCACGCACGCACACACACACACACACACACACACACACACACACACACACACACACACACACACACACACACACACACACACACACACACACACACACACACACACACACACACACACACACACACACACACACACAATCTCACACAAAAACATGACACATCTCATTTAGCCAACACACTGCACACTGGGTACATATGACAATATGGCTTGGCACACTGTTGTGACACTGTGCCAGCCATGTGCATTGTGTGGCATGGAAGCAATTAATTTCACCTCTTTCATGCATGTCCAGAGTCTATCCCTGTCCTCCTCAGTGAGTCCTATGGCTGTGGCTCAGCCTCACGGTGGAGGGGAGGGGAGTATTTTTCCACATTGTGTTCCATCGTCTACAGGTGGTACCATCTGCTGTTATTCTCTCTCTGCTCCAATCGGCTCGGAGCATCTGCTGAATGACCCGCTGCCTGGGGGGCGAGGGTTGTGTGTGTGCCTGTGTGCATATGTGCATGCTCGCTGGTGATGGGGGAAAAAATCGATACAGTTCCATATCGGGATTATTATTTTTGATGATATATCGTATCGTTTTGACGAGTCGCAATATACTTTTTTGTGCTAGTTGGCTGTACCTGCACAAAAACTCCAGAATAGCTTGTTCATCTTCTTTGAAAAAGGGAGCCAATTTGTTTTCAGCAGTTTTATTTCCATGACTGATCAAAACTCATTTTCTCATGGCTCTTTCTTGTCCCTCAGCAGCAGACATATGGTGAGCAATATGATTGGAACATCGAATCGCAATGAAACAGAGTATCGAATCGCAATACATATAGAATTGTGAGAATCGCAATGCATATCTTATTGGCACCTAAGTATCGTGATCATTTCGTATTGTGAGGTCCCTGGCAATTCCCAGCCCTAGTGCCACTGTGCATGTGTGCCGCGTGTGTGACAAGCCCCCAGCACGGTCAGAGTCGTGTTTCCACTCTCCTCAGCCTTCTAACCCAGAGAGAAGCTCCCTATAGTATACTTCTGCACTTAAATAAAACCAACAAGAAATGTAATAATCATAATAGATTATTGTAACTAGTACATGTAACTGTAGACTTCTAGAGAACTCATAAGGGACTGATTATGTACATGACCAGTTTCACACATTGATTATGCAGTTCAGTATCATTTCTGGGGGAATTCTGGCCTTATGTATCTGCCTCATATTCTGTTTGACCCCTCTTTCTCTGTTTGTTTGTCCTCCTCTCTGTCAGTTGTTCCGAGTGTGTTGAGCTTCAGTTCTGTAACACGCTCCAGATAGGGGATGTAGAGTCTGAATGCACTGGGTCACCCAGGTACAAATCAATTAGCATCCTTCCCTTCCACATGATGTATTTCCGTGTCCTCACCTTGGTAGCTCTTACTCCCTCACAGCCTCCTGTGTGCTGCTTTCACCTAACACAGACAAACCCTGTCTTTGTCCTTTGTCAACTCCAACATTTTTGAGTGAAGTTGAAAAAGGAGATTACAGTGTCATACAGTTACTCTCAGCCCTCTCTATACCAAATAAGTGATCTTCCCCCCTAGGAGTTTTGGTGCCGTTTGTATCAATCGTCTCAGAGCAGGAGTGTTGACCTTTTAGATCACAGTGAATTTGGGCTGTGACGGTAATTGAATAACCGTGTAACTGATGGTTATGCATTAGGACCGTCAGGAAAATAAAATAACTATCAAAACCATTTCAATAGGCCTACATTCATTTTTGAAGAAAAACAATGTTGTATTCACTTTATATTCATGTAAATAAACTTTATCTAATAATGCGAGTGTTTACTAATGATTAAAAGCAATGGTTTAGCTAACGTAGTCTGTCAATTAAACTTTCTACATTTAGTCTTTCCAACTGTTCTTTGATGCGTCTGCAGCTAATCCACTTGATGCGCAGGGGTGAAAAAGTGCTAGTCTGTAGGGCCTTTCTTTTATACAATGCACATTTTCATTGCTTGCTAGTACATAAATCAATTGGTCTTCTTTTAAAAAATGTTGCATGTGTTTGACTATTCATTCATTATTCAACAGCAGTCAAGAAGAAGCCTATATTGTGCTAATGTTGTGTCAAATGGACAATGCGCCTCTCCAACCTGGCATTGTATAATCTGATACAAACTATTTTCTTCATTTATAGATTAATCAATGCTGATAAATAGGCTATGGACATGTTGGGTGTATTTGTTTCTATTTTAATGACTGTACATTTCATCTTCATACTATTCGACAGCTGTCTCTCTCCCCTTCATACTTTCCTTGTCAATTTACTAAATTATAACCTACTATCGGAAAGCTTAAGGTGGGCCTAGGTTTGATAATAGGTTTTAAGAAAAGGATAAATATTTACTCTTGTGTCTGTCATACACTGGTGGTTGACGGATCCTTTTACAGGGGTGTGTATGTGTGAGTTCACTGATTCTCTCTATAGGCTTATCTGTCCATTCAGAATGTTTCCTGAAGTAGTCGGTCTGGACTTCATCTCTTTAATAGGAATCAAACGCTCCTGTCATGATGTAATCTTGTAAAAGGCCTGTTTTCAGTAGTTTAGTCTAAATGATGTCTCTCCTTACTGCTCTTTGAAGAACATATGGCAATGCCACTGCCATCAAATGACCACAGCAGCGGGTTTTGTGACGTCAGGCGACGATTTCGGGAAAAATGTGAGGAAACCCATCTGAATTAATGTGAATGGTTTTGTGTGTCGAAATAGGATCCATATAAAAAAAATTATATGCAGAAAAGCCAACAGACAAGGAAGGCATATTTCTTGATTTTGACTCCGTTAATGTTGTCAATACGAAAATGCGACAGATCCTCTCCAACCTGGCATTTCCTAATTTGTTGATTCATATTTAGTAAGTAATAACCATAATAATAATAATGAAATGCCACGATAATAACGGTGTGTAATGGCTTGTTTCAAATAGGTTTTATTAAGCATATTCATGTAAACACGTGTCACATGGTGAGGAAACACTCCTGCCTCTACCAATAATAAACTCTGTATATTGTGACAGGTATTGTGTGAAGGTGACCACGTACCATATTGGTACGGTCCAGTTCCACACGTCCAAAGCGGACTTCCGCCTCTCTCTCCTAGACCTTGAGGAATAGGTGACCAGTATTACTGGGACAGGCCACGTGGTCATCCCAGTATTCCCATTCTATTCTAACAACGGTGAGTCACATTGTTTCAAGCAGGGATGGAAGACAAGACAGATGACTCATTGTTCTTTCATATATTTCCTGTGTCACTGGCAATCATGTTGACAGAGTAGAAATTAGCTCAGTAGGTGTTGCGTCATATCAGTGTATTCTCTTTGTTCATGTACTGTACTGTATTTAATTAACTGTCTATAATAGTCATTTACCTATACTGTGATAGGCCTATCACTTTAGAGATATCTGTCAGCTCTCACAGCCGTCTGTCTCAGTGTACCATTATATCATATACTGTTTAGTGTTTACGTCACTGCCACAGTCTGAATTGTGCTGTCCCTAGCCTCACACCAGGCACGTGACACCCTAGAGTAGTGACTCTTTGACTGCCAGGGCCTCCCTCCCTGATACTGCCATGTTTGCGCAGATAGATGACGATATAGGTTCTTCTGTTTTTCTCTAGTGAGTCTACGACATTACCAGTTTGTTGTCAGTGTTATGATGACTATGTGTCTCCTGCTCATAGTCTCTCTCTCCCTCTCTGTGTGAACACAGCAGCAGCATGTTGCCTGTCTGTCCTAAAATATGCCATGAATCCATTAATAGACTGTTAGCCAGACTGTCAATCACACTCAGACCCAGTCCGGGAGGCACAACTTTCATCATGCAATGTTGTTTTTCTGCTACTTAAACTATAGTGAGGGGTAAGTAAACAACCATTTAGGGTGAATGACCCCTTTTTGGGTTGGGCATCTCAGAGTTGTTTAATTAGTTATTAGTGAGTTGGTCTGGGGACAAATGGTAGAAAAGTGAAACTGAGGACTAGATATTCAATCTAGCCTGCATAAACATTTGAGTATAAGGCTGTGAAAGTGCTGGGAATATAAGACAAACATAAGTCAAGATACTGCATAAGCATTTAGACTGGTTTGATCGATTGTCGTTGTCACTAAAATACCCTGACACACAGACAGGCAAAACCCTGACACGTCAATGCTGCTCTTTCAATCTATGATTCCTCTCACGTTCATCTCTCTGAAAGGACTAAAGCAGTTTGCTGACACTTTTCTCATTTTGTTTCTTTGAATTGGAATTTCAATGAAAACCTATATTTATGTTTTGCCTGTCCCAGCCGCCTCCTGTGGACCCCCCAAGGCAGATGGGAAGCAGAGCCAGGAAGAGGCCAGAGTGACAGGCTCTGCCTAGGGAGGAAGGGCCATGGCCACAGAGACTCCTCACTGACCAACCAGACCCATAACCAGCCTCACGCCCAGACCCAGCAGCCCATGGAGACTATGGTAGCCATGCTGACAGCTAACCTCTCAACCATCACCCATATGATAGATTCCTCTGTCACACGCATCCAAGTCTCGATCAGACGCCCAATCTCACTCATACACAAGAGGGGAAGGATGAAGGAGGAGGGGAAGGATGAAGGAGGAGGGGTGAGGGGTGAAGATACAGAAGAACTGGTGAATTGTTGTGTTGTTAGGATTTCCACTCCTATCTCTCTATCTGTCAGAGAGGCTCTGATTTCCACATGATTTATGAGTCCTTACAGACAGTATGGGCAGGGGTGAAAGTAGTTTTAATTTCTTCCCGGCATGCTCTTTTTATTGTATTTTTTATGGGCCTAATCATAGAATTACATATAGAATCCCTATTAATTTAAAGTGGAATTAACAGTATTTTAGCAACATGAAATCGTATTAAAATCTGTTCAAGGAAGAATATGACTACAAAGGGAAACCCAGATGCTAGCTGCCCAGTGACGCGAACCTACCAGATGAGCTAAATGCCTTTTATGCTCACTTTGAGGCAAGCAACACTGAAGCATGCACGAGAGCACCAGCTGTTCTGGATGACTGTATGATAACGCTCTCGGTAGCCAATGTGAACAAAACCTTTAAACAGGTCAACATTCACAAAGCCACTGGGCCAGATGGATTACCAGGACGTATACTCAAAGCATGCGCGGAAGAACTGTCAAGTGTCTTCACTGACATTTTCAACCTCTCCGTGACCGAGTCTGTAATACCTACATGTTTCAAGCAGACCAGCATAGTCCCTGTGCCCAAGGAAGCGAAGGTAACCTGCCTAAATGATTACCGCCCCGTTGCACTCACGTCGGTAGCCATGAAGTGCTTTGAAAGGCTGGTCATGGCTCACATCAACAGCATCCTCCCAGACACCCTAGACCCACTCCAATGTGCATACTGCCCCAACAGATGACTCAATTTCATTCGCACTCCACACTGCTCACCTGGACAAAAGGAACACCTAAGTGAGAATGCTGTTCATTGACTACAGCTCAGCATTCAACACCATAGTGCCCACGAAGCTCATCACTAAGCTAAGGATTTTGGAACTAAACACCTCCCTCTGTAACTAGATCCTGGACATCCTGACGGGCCGCCCCCAGGTGGTAAGAGTAGGCAACATTAACATCGACAGGGCTGTAATGGAGCGGGTCGAGAGTTTAAAGTTCCTTGGTGTCCACATCACCAACAAACTATCATGGTTCAAACATACCAAGATAGTCATGAAAAGGTTCCGACAAAACCTTCTCCCCCTCAGGAGACTGAAAAGATTTGGCATGGGTCCCCAGACACTCAAAAGGTTCTACAGCTGCACCATCGAGAGCATCTTGACCGGTTGCATCACCACCTGGTATGGCAACTGCTCGGCATCTGACCATAAGGCGCTGCCAGAGGGTAGTGCGAATGGCCCGGTACATCACTGGGGCCAAGCTGTTAGGTATGCCTCTAGGAAGAGGGAAAGCAACACCCTGCTACAACTCAACTCCCATAGGAAGTGAAAGAGGTATGGGACTGTAGGTGCGAGTAAGGATGACAAAGGAATAGAGTGGTACCGTTTACAAGGAATTTATTCCGTCACATGGTAATTTTTGGGAAAAGGGGCTGAACGGAACCAACGCAGAGAAAGTAAATATCAAAGCCCCCTTTCCTACTTTACCTGCCTAACCACTACTTACCTAACTTGCACCACCTGGTGCACTAACCAAAATACAGGGGGTGGTCCGCCCAGGTCTTACCTAGTGTGAATAGACAGTGAATATACTACGGGTATATGTATGCCCGCGGGCCTCTTGCCTAAGCACTCCCTAGGTGCCTTCCCCTTCCCCCCTGGGAACAAATGAAATAGAATATTACAAACTATCTCACAACAAAAACTGAGAAAAAACTAACTCAGGACATTAAAGAAGCTTTCTGAGCAACAAACTAGCACAGAACATAACAATCAGCTCTCTCAGCAACAACTAACACAGTACATACCAACTCTCTCAGCAACAACCAACAACCAACAACCAACAACCAACATCTAACACACTAATCATCAGCCTCATCTCAGCAAACATCTTTCTTCTGAGCAACAGAACACTGGCTTTTATAGCGTCAGAAGGAGTTGGTAATTGAAGACAGCTGTTTCTGACGAGAGGGCGGGGTCAGCTCCAATTAGCAATGTCTGACCAATCAGCTGCTTCGGGGAATTTCAGGAAGCCATCTTGAAACACACACATACAATTACACAATCCACAACACAGCAACTGTGGAACGTAACACAAGCTTCCTGCCATCCAGGACCTAGTATGTAATAGGCAGTCAGAGGAAAGCCCATAAAATTGTCAGAGACTCCAGTCACCCAAGTTATAGACTGTTTTCTCTGCTACCGCATGGCAAGCGGTACCAGAGTGCCAAGTCTAGGACCAAAAGGCTACTCAACAGCTTCTAGCCATAAGACTGCTGAACAATTCATTAAATTGCAACCGGACAATTTACATTGACAACCCCCCCTTTCTTTGTACACTGCTGCTATTTGCTGTTTGTTTACCTATGCATAGTCACTTCGCCCCCACCTACATGTACAGATTACCTCAACTAGCCTGTACCCCGCACACTGACTCGGTGCCCCCTGTATATGGCCTCGTTATTGTTATTCTTATTGTGTTACTTTTTATTATTTTATTTTAGTCTACTTGCTAAATATTTTATTCTTCTTAAACTGCACTTTTGGTTAAAGTCTTGTATGTAAGCATAAAGTCTACACTTGTTGTATTCGGCGCATGTGACAAATACAGTTTGATTTGATATTACACCTTTTTTACCTTTTCTGATGAGCATGATCTTAGATATGGTCATTTTCAGGACAGTGAAGTGGTTACTTGCATAGTAGAAATATCAGAAACAGACAGCGTCCAGATACAAATATTTTATGAATATTTCATCATTATTAGATGATGCCACTTGTCTTAATTGATGGGTCATATGAAGGAAATGCTATAACCACCCCCAGCCACATCTAGCTAAGTGGATATTGTCTAGACATATACACATGTTCATGAAATACAATAGATTGCTATAATCAACCCCAGACACACCTGGCTAATGTTTAGCTAGCTAAGTAGCTAGCTAGCTAAACAATGAACCGGTATAATCCCAACTCATACTACTACTAATACAAACATTGTCATAGCTATAGTATCAATCTGCAGGTAGCTAAAGCTAACAAACTACGTTCAATGTCAGCTAGCTAACATTATGCTATAACTAGCAATGCAAATGGGTTTCTGATTCAAATAATATTACTACACAGATCATACACGTAATGTTAGCTAGCGAGCCAGCAAGCTAACGTTTGCTAGCTAACTAACAGTACGCTTAACTTGCAATAAAAATTACTTTCTGATAAAATTAGAAAGGTATATGTGAAAATGTAGCTAGACTCTTAACCGTATACAGTGGGGAGAACAAGTATTTGATACACTGCCGATTTTGCAGGTTTTCCTACTTACAAAGCATGTAGAGGTCTGTAATTTTTATCATAGGTACACTTCAACTGTGAGAGACGGAATCTAAAACAAAAATCCAGAAAATCACATTGTATGATTTTTAAGTAATTAATTTGCATTTTATTGCATGACATAAGTATTTGATACATCAGAAAAGCAGAACTTAATATTTGGTACAGAAACCTTTGTTTGCAATTACAGAGATCATACGTTTCCTGTAGTTCTTGACCAGGTTTGCACACACTGCAGCAGGGATTTTGGCTCACTCCTCCATACAGACCTTCTCCAGATCCTTCAGGTTTCAGGGCTGTCGCTGGGCAATACGGACTTTCAGCTCCCTCCAAAGATTTTCTATTGGGTTCAGGTCTGGAGACTGGTTAGGCAACTCCAGGACCTTGAGATGCTTCTTACGGAGCCACTCCTTAGTTGCCCTGGCTGTGTGTTTCGGGTCGTTGTCATGCTGGAAGACCCAGCCACAACCCATCTTCAATGCTCTTACTGAGGGAAGGAGGTTGTTGGCCAAGATCTCGCGATACATGTCCCCATCCATCCTCCCCTCAATACGATGCAGTCGTCCTGTCCCCTTTGCAGAAAAGCATCCCCAAAGAATGATGTTTCCACCTCCATGCTTCACGGTTGGGATGGTGTTCTTGGGGTTGTACTCATCCTTCTTCTTCCTCCAAACACGGGGAGTGGAGTTTAGACCAAAAAGCTCTATTTTTGTCTCATCAGACCACATGACCTTCTCCCATTCCTCCTCTGGATCATCCAGATGGTCATTGGCAAACTTTAGACGGGCCTGGACATGCGCTGGCTTGAGCAGGGGGACCTTGCGTGCGCTGCAGGATTTTAATCCATGACGGCGTAGTGTGTTAATAATGGTTTTCTTTGAGACTGTGGTCCCAGCTCTCTTCAGGTCATTGACCAGGTCCTGCCGTGTAGTTCTGGGCTGATCCCTCACCTTCCTCATGATCATTGATGCCCCACGAGGTGAGATCTTGCATGGAGCCCCAGACCGAGGGTGATTGACCGTCATCTTGAACTTCTTCCATTTTCTAATAATTGCGCCAACAGTTGTTGCCTTCTCACCAAGCTGCTTGCCTATTGTCCTGTAGCCCATCCCAGCCTTGTGCAGGTCTACAATTTTATCCCTGATGTCCTTACACAGCTCTCTGGTCTTGGCCATTGTGGAGAGGTTGGAGTCTGTTTGATTGAGTGTGTGGACAGGTGTCTTTTATACAGGTAACAAGTTCAAACAGGTGCAGTTAATACAGGTAATGAGTGGAGAACAGGAGGGCTTCTTAAAGAAAAACTAACAGGTCTGTGAGAGCCGGAATTCTTACTGGTTGGTAGGTGTTCAAATACTTATGTCATGCAATAAAATGCAAATTAATTACTTAAAAATCATACAATGTGATTTTCTGGATTTTTGTTTTAGATTCCGTCTCTCACAGTTGAAGGGTACCTATGATAAAAAATGACAGACCTCTACATGCTTTGTAAGTAGGAAAACCTGCAAAATCGGCAGTGTATCAAATACTTGTTCTCCCCACTGTACATGGATGAACGCTTCACGGCAGATTGGAACCATTTAACTCCGTTTTGTTTGAAGCTACATCTTGTTTGGCCAGCATTGTGTCAAGTCACTCTGGTTCACACTGACCGTGGCGTGTGCAGAAAGTAGTATAGTAGTTAACCCTGATGAAGACAGCTTGTCTGTCGAAACGTTGGACATAAATATTTTTGCATCTGAGCTCCTAGAGTGTGTGGCTCTCCTTAATTTTTTAAGTGTGCAGAAAGTAGCCCATCACTTTTTCCAACTAAACTATCGATAGCGACGGCTAAATTCAGGGCATTAATGTTGTTGAGGAAAGTTGCAAAACTTTTGTTTTTCTCAATGGCTAACGTTATATCTTTCAAAAACGGCGCGGCAGAAAGGACTGTCAACACATACTGAACAGCTCAAGTTATATAGACAGAAGCAAGCTACATGGAAGACAAATCCAAACTCATCTCCCGGCATATCCAGCCCATCCATTATCTAAGCCAAACATGGCTAACGGTAAGGTTCCTGTCTTTATCCGTGGCTAAACCTGGGTTGTAATTTAAGAATTGTATTCTTATTTATAGATGGAATACACGTTTGTTATTAAGACACATGAAAGCTCACATGTTCCAGAAGGCATTTCTGCCCCAAAAACACATTTTATGTTTACGTTCAAATGCCGCTCCTGTAAAGTAGTGACGTGCGACATATGCCTAGTTTCCTGAAATGAGTCACAAATGACCTTATAATGGCGTCAGACGAAGGCTCTGCATCTGGCCTTGTGCTCCTAGACCTTAGTGCCGCTTTTGACACCATCGATCACCACATTCTTTTGCAGAGATTGGAAACCCTAGATGGTCTACACGGACAAGTTCTTGCCTGGTTTAGATCTTTTCTGTCAGAAAGATATCAGTTCGTCTCTGTGAATGGTTTGTCCTCTCTGACAAATCAATTGTAAGTTTCAGTGTTCCTCAAGGTTACGTTTTAGGACCACTGTTGTTTTCACTATATATTCTACCTCTTGGTGATGTCATGCGGAAACACAATGTCAACTTTCACTGCTATGCGGACGATACACAGCTGTACATTCCAATGAAAAATGGTGAAGCCCCAAAATTGCCTACCCTGGAAGCCTGTGTTTCAGACAGAAGGAAGTGGATGGCGGCAAATGTATTACTTTTAAACTCGAACATTACATAGATGCTAGTTCTAGGTCCCAAGAAGCAAAGAGATCTGCTGTTTGATCTGCCAATTCATCTTGATAGTTGTACAGACGTCTCAAATAAAACTGTGAAGGATCTCGGCCTTACTCTGGACCCTGATCTCTCTTTTGACGAACATATCAAGAATATTTCAAGGGCAGCTTTTTTCCATATTCGTAACATTACAAAAATCTGAAACTTATGCAGAAGAGCTAATCCATGCTTTTGTCACTTCTAGACTACTGCAATTCTATACTCTCTGGCTATCCAGGTAAAGCACTAAATTACCTTGAGTTAGTGCCAAATGCGACTGATAGAATCTTGACTACAACCCCAAAATTTGATCATATATAGATTTTACTGCTAACCTACAAAGCATTACACGGTCACAAGACTCAGTCCTCCTTATTTCTAAGCAAACAGCTGGAGGCTTTCTCCTATAGAGCTCAATTTTCATGGAATGGTCTATCCATGTGAGAGATGCAGACTCGGTCTCGACCTTTAAGTCTCTACTGAAGACTCATCTTCAGTAATTGAGTGTAGTCTGGCCCAGGGGTGGTAAGGCGAACGGCAAGGCACTGGAATGACGAACCGCCCTTGCTGTCTTTGCCTGGCTGGCTCTCTCCACTGGGATTCTCTGCCTCTGACCCTATTACCAGGGCTGAGTCACTGACTTACTAGTGCTCTTCCGTGCTGTCCCTAGGAGTGGTGCGTCACATTGTGCCAAGCTTTTTTTCTCTATACTCGACTTGAGTGGGTTGAGTCACTGACGTGATCGTCCAGTCTTGCGTCCCCTCGGGCTTGTGCAGTAGAGGAGATCTTAGTGGGCTATAGTCAGCCTGAGCTCAGGGTAGTAAGTTGGTGTTCTGTTGATATCCCTGGTGTGGGGACTGTGCTTTGGCAAAGTGGGTGGGGTTATAGCCTGCCTGGTTGGCCCTGTCCGGGGGTATCGTCGGACGGGGCCAGAGTGTACCCCGAATCCCCCTGTCTCAGACTCCAGTATCTATGCTGCAATAGTCTATGTGCCGGGGGCCAGGGTCAGTCTGTTATATCTGGTGTAATTCTCCTGTTTTATCTGGTGTCCAGTGTGAATTTAATTATGCTCCCTCTAATTCTCTCTCTCTCTCTCTCTCTCTCTCTTGCTCCCCTCTCGGAGGACCTGAGTCCTACGACCATGCCTCAGGACTACCTGGCCTGATGACTCCTGGCTGTCCCCAGTCTACCTGGTCGTGCTCCTGCTCCAGTTTCAACTGTTCTGCCTGCGGCTATAGAACCCTGACCTGTTCACCAGATGTGCTACCTTGTCCCGGATCTACTGTTTTTGACTATCCCTGAAATATAATCCCTCCCTCCCTCCCTCCCTCCCTCCCTCCCTCCCTCCCTCCCTCCCTCCCTCCCTCCCTCCCTCCCTCCCTCCCTCCCTCCCTCCCTCCCTCTCTTCTCTTTCTCTCCATCTCTCTCTCTCTCTCTCTCTCTCTCTCTCTCTACCACACCTGTTGTCTCGACCTCTGAATGCTTGGCTATGAAAAGCCAACTGACATTTAGGTGCTGACCTGTTGCACCCTCTACAACCACTGTGATTGTTATTTGACCCTGATGGTCATCTATGAATGTTTGAACGACTTGAAGAACAATCTGGACTTAATGGCCATGTACTCTTATAATCTCCACCCGGCACAGCCAGAAGAGAACTGGCCACCCCTCAAAGCCTAGACCCCCTCTAGGTTTCTTCCTAGGTTCCTGCCATTCTATTAATCATGCATTGAACTGCATCCATCTATTCTGCCAACAATGCCTTGCTGTACTTCATGGAATGTTGAGTCAAATATAACCTATTTTTAAACCTCTTATAAAGTTGGTTTTGAAGCATAGAAATTAGAATTTGATATTTTTTACTGATATTATGATTGTCTGTTTGTTTCATACCTGCAAAGTGGTTAAAACACTGTCAGTTCCACTTTAATAGGATCTCTATGGGCCTAAGAGTAAAGATGTGTCGTTTAACTTAAACAAATTTATTAGCCTAACTTTTAATATGGCATAAACACAACCAGTCATGATGTTTTCATCTGACGCTGCTGCTACTCTCTGTTTATCATATATGCATAGTCACATATATGCATAGTGCTGCTACTCTCTGTTTATCATATATGCATAGTCACTTTAACTATACATTCATGTATATACTACCTCAATTGGCACGACCAATCAGTGCCCCCGCACATTGGCTAACCGGGCTATCTGCATTGTGTCCCACCACCCACCACCCGCCAACCGCTCTTTTACGCTACTGCTACTCTCTATTTATCATATATGCATAGTCACTTTAACCATTTCTACATGTACATACTACCTCAATCAGCCCGAGTAACCAGTGTCTGTATGTAGCCTCGCTACTTTTATAGCCTCGTTACTGTAAATAGCCTCGCTACTTTTTTTCACTGTCTTTCTACTGTTGTTTGTAATTCTTTACTTACCTATTGTTCATCTAATACCTTTTTTGCACTGTTGGTTAGAGCCTGGAAGTAAGCATTTCACTGTAAGGTCTACACCTGTTGTATTCGGCACAAGTGACAAATAAACTTTGATTTGATTTGATTGTCAAATAATTACTTCAAAAGGCTCATGTAGGCTACCTGCGCACATTACTCAGGGATGGAGAAATGACAGGGGGTGCTAAAAAAAATAGTTTTTCTGCTTATATTTTCCAACATTTGGTATGCTATTTGTTAGTCAAATTGTCTGTAATTAGATAAACGTAGCTTCTCTTCTGTCAATACTTGCTCTTCTAGAATACAAAATAAAGCCTTGCTCACCAGAATAATGTCTTAAAATTATAGATCAATGCATCATCAACAATCTAGTTGACATTGGTAAAGTTTCCTCTTTCATTTCTGCTTCTCTCGCGGAGTGAGGACGTTTGGGGACCAGGGAGATTTCAAAATGACATCAGTTTGACTGGTTTTAAGGAAATTAAATGCTATGAAAACGATCCAACATTTGTCAGTTCGTCTCGGATGCATATTTTATGTTGTTCAAAATTAAATACTGTCAGCTTTTATGTCGCTGACAGAAATTGCATGTTTAGGCTACACAACAGATCTCCAAGCCCGCATTTGCATTCTCTCAAGATGCTGAAATAAATAAATGATATTTCTCCACTCCTGTTCCCAAGACAAAATGTACAGTAGGTCTATAATTTTACCGTGAGGAGCACTTAATTCTGCAGGAGTTAACATTATAATAGGCTATATGTGAGGTCTACAGTCCATGTCCAGACTTCAGTTACTAGTCCAACTATTAGGCTACTCCACTCTAAAATAATTTCGGCATCCATACAGTGCCATTTGATAAGTGCAAAGAAACATCACTTACAAAACACCCAAAAGTGTTATGAATGAAATTTGGTGATTGTCCTTCATTAGGCCTACACAAGTCTTGTAACCTGAATTGATGCGTAGACTGCTGTCCGCGCGCGTCTCGGTCTCGGCAACTCATCTCTGCCTTGGCAGAATGTCAGTGTTATCGTTGCACCACACGGCATTTTGGAGCTTATTCCACTAGTTTCAAGTCTATTCACACATTTTTCATGTGTGTGACATGCGGTAATTATAAGTAGTGTAGTAGCCTACAGTTTTTTTGGAATCTATGTTTTCATTATTGTGATAGGCTCATGTTTTACCGATATGGCGTACCCCACTATTTAATATGGGATAGGTATACGTTTGGTTCACACGCATGCTCATTGAGTGGTTATCTGAGTGACTTTGTACCCTTCAATGGACAGAGGTGTCTTTGGGTGAAACCTCTCTTCAGAGATAGATTATGGAGCATTTTCTCAACTCCGTAACATCAAACAACAACAACCCTGTAGTAATCAATAGTAATTAGCTACTAGCTACCCGCAGATCAGATTGAGTGATGTTTAGGAGAAACAGATCAGAATGAAGACGTATTGTTCAAGGTGCTGCTTTTACACCACTCTACACGGCATACTGTTAGAACTATGTTATACATCTAAATGATCAATCAATCAATGAAATGTTTTTATAAAGCCCTTCTTACATCAGCTGATGTCACAAAGTGCTGTACAGAAACCCAGCCTAAAACCACAAACAGCAAGCAATGCAGGTGAAGAAGCACAGTGGCTAGGAAAAACTCCCTAGAAAGACCAGAACCTAGGAAGAAACCTAGAGAGGAACCAGGCTATGAGGGGTGGCCAGTCCACTTCTGGCTGTGCCAGTTGGGCATTATAACAGAACATGGCCAAGATGTTCAAATGTTCATAAACGACCAGCAGGCTCAAATAATAATAATCACAGTGGTTGTAGAGGGTGCAACAGGTCAGCACCTCAGGATTAAATGTCTGTTGGCTTTTCATAGCCGATCATTCAGAGTATCTCTACCGCTCTTGCTGTCTCTAGAAAGTTGAAAACAGCAGGTCTGGGGCAAGGTAGCACATCCGGTGAACAGGTCAGGGTTCCATAGCCGCAGGCAGAACAGTTAAACTGGAGCAGCAGCACGACCAGGTGGACTGGGGACAGCAAGGAGTCATCAGGCCAGGTAGTCCTGAAGCATGGCCCTAGGGCTCAGGTCCTCCGAGAGAAAGAAAGAAAGAGAGAGAGAGAGAGAGAGAGAGAGAGAGAGAGAGAGAGAGAGAGAGAGAACAAGAGAGAAAGAGAGAGAGAGAATTAGAGAGAGCATACTTCAATTCACACAGGACACCAGATAAGACAGGAGAAATACTCTAGATATAACAAACTGACCCTAGCCCCCCGACACATAAACTATTGCAGCATAAATACTGGAGGCTGAGACAGGAGGGGTCGGGAGACACTGTGCCCCGTCCGACGATACCCCCAGACAGGACCAAACAGGCATGATATAACCCCACCCACTATGCCAAAGCACAGCCCCCACACCACTAGAGGGATATCTTCAACCACCAATTTACTACCGTGATCACAAAGAAACAACTAACTTAATGTGGTATTCACTGTGTCTCAGGTTTGTTCAGTACACAGTATAGCACAGGCAGTGGCATAGGTTCTGCTGTTTCTCTGTGGTGGTGGTGGTATTGATAAGATGTTGTTCTCTTCCTCTCTCAACTCAGACAGAAATGCTATTGCTGTTATTGTTGACTATATTTCCTGCATTTCAAGGTCATAAGTGTATATCACAGGAGGTTGGTGGCACCTTAATTGGCGAGGACAGGCTCGTGGTAATGGCTAGAGTGGAATAAGTGGAATGGTATCAAATACGTCAATTTGCTCCGCTCCAGCCATTATTATGAGCCGTACTGCCCTCAGCAGCCTCCGCTGGTGTATAGTGCAGGGTAGGCAGAGGTGTGTGTGTTGTTGTTGTTGACTTATCTCTATCTCTCTGTCTCTCCGGGCCATAAGTACATAGTGCAGGCGGAGGTGTTGCAAGAGCTGGGATCTGGACGACTCTCAAATGGTCTTTGTACATACGCTCAGCCACATGGAGAGGAATGAGATGAAAGGTACACACACCAGCCAATCCCAGATGCATAATACCCATAATCCTGCACCCAAGAGAACCCAGCAGCCAATGAGAGCCTCAGAATGATCATACTCCCCGCTGCACAGACATTCAGAAAGGCCATCTGATGACTCACAAGTCCCAAGCAACAATGTGTTGGTTTTCTACCGGAGTGATATGACACGAAGGGGGATATGACCTGTAGGGAATTCTTGATTTTTCACAGACAATTTTTTTTGTTTGAATCCTCTCTTCTGTCTTGTAGAAGTTACTCATTGGCCAGTGAACACGTTGTCCCTCCCTTCACCCCATCTGTGGTCAGGTGAACTACTCTGAAAGGTTGCTGGATCGAATCCCCGAGCTGACAAGGTAAAAATCTGTCGTTCTGCCCCTGAGCAAGGCAGTAAACCCACCCTACGCACCTCTCTGATTCAGAGGGGTTGGGTTAAATGCGGAAGACACATTTCAGTTGAATGCATTCAGTTGTACAACTGACTAGGTATCCCCCCTTTCCCCTTTCCACTGTCTGAATGAATAGGCTAATATCCCAAAGAGATATTGGGGTTATTTTGGGTCAGGTTTCAACTTTCCTATCAAATATACCGAATATTTGGGTTGGAATCACATGATTCATTCATATTACAATTCAGATAGATCTCCCCCAATATGCATCAGATTAGTAATCACATTTCCATATTGCATTTCAGATGTCCCCAATGTTTGCATGTTGTGTCTGAAATGTGCCAGATATGCAGCAGGCAGGCGGGTCTCTGTTGGTTCTCCCTGTGACTAGCCATGGGGCTGTAATCACATCTCTAATGCAAGGCAAATTAATATAGCTCCTTTACCGAATCACTAGATGTGAATTGGGAGGTTTTGTGGCCCCTCTATATGAGGCAATAACCCTGTGTCGTTGCTACTGCCTCTCATACGTCTTTGGATGCTGCACAAATTAGATGGGCGAGGGAAGAAAACGAGAGCTTTGAAATGGACTAAAACTCTGGAAAAAATACAAATTCTGAGAGGATAAATTCATTGAGGGATGGATATTGGTGGGGTGAGGGAGAGGTGGGACTGGGCGAGTGCAGACCGATTTGCATGACTGCCTGAAGAGAATGGTTTGCCTAATAATGTTAGAATCTAGAGCTCTAGAAAATAACTTCAATACCCATTAAAAGAAAGGTTCGCTCTGCATACATGTGCATGTGTGTGTCAGTGTCCATCATCTTGAATTCTTCAATTCTCATGCCTACTGGTGTGTATTGATTCTAAAGGAAAATATATGATAAAATGTTTAAAAGTGCTGATCGTTGGTTAAAACAAATTACTGGGTTATTGAATTTTCGTGTGTGTGTGTGTGCATGTGTGTGTCTGTCCACACACACACACACACATGTCAACCCCCCCCCCCCCCCCTAGTTTTCCAATAAGCCAGTGAAATTGGGTCAATAACAATGAAGTCAAAATGAAGTTGGCTTTTCGCCCCATGGTGCCCTGGGAAATATCTTGGCAGCAGGAAAGTGAATTAATTTAGCCTAGTTTAACTCTGTCTCAGCGGTGAGGGAACTGCCTTGATCACGCTGTCCACATGCTCATGGTTACAATATGTTCTCAATGTAGCACTGTTCTGCTACTGTCTTTTGAAGCCTCTCTACGCTGAGAATTATAGCAGGTTTTCTCAGCTTTTGCTGGAATGATAGCAGGTAATCTCAGTCAAGCCCTTATTACACTGGGAATGAGGGCAGGTTCTCTCAGTCAAGCCCATATTACACTGGGAATGATAGCAGGTTATCTCAGTCAAGCCCTTATTACACTGGGAATGATGGCAGGTTATCTCAGGCAAGCCCTTATTACACTGGGAATGATAGCAGGTTCTCTCAGGCAAGCCCTTATTACACTGGGAATGATAGCAGGTTCTCTCATTCAAGCCCTTATCACACTGGGAATGATAGCAGGTTCTCTCAGTCAAGCCCTTATTACACTGGGATTGATAGCAGGTTATCTCAGTCAAGCCCTTATCACACTGGGACATATAGCAGGTACTCTCAGTCAAGCCCTTATTACACTGGGAATGATAGCAGGTAATCTCAGTCAAGCCCTTATTACACTGGGAATGATAGCAGGTTATCTCAGTCAAGCCCGTATTACACTGGGAATGATAGCAGGTTATCTCAGTCAAGCCCTTATTACACTGGGAATGATAGCAGGTTATCTCAGTCAAGCCCTTATCACACTGGGACATATAGCAGGTTCTCTCAGTCAAGCCCTTATTACACTGGGAATGATAGCAGGTTATCTCAGTCAAGCCCTTATCACACTGGGACATATAGCAGGTACTCTCAGTCAAGCCCTTATTACACTGGGAATGATAGCAGGTTATCTCAGTCAAGCCCTTATTACACTGGGAATGATAGCAGGTTCTTCATTGGCTTGGTCCTGGTTAAATTACAAGGACATTTTCCGGTTGATGCATCATGGGTGTAATTCTAACATGTAGGCTTTTATACCTACATTTACATTTGAGTTAATTAGCATATGCTCTTATCCAGTGTGACTTACAGGAGCAATTAGTGTTAATTGCCTTGCACATCAACAGATTTTTCAGCTATCCAGCTCGGGTATTCGAACCAGAAACCTTTCGGTGACTGGCCCAACCTCTTAACCACTAGGCTACCTGGGAATGATAGTTTACAAGAGGGCAAGGTTGTTAGTCTCATTAGGATACAGGTTGGATAGACATTGAGTATACAAAACATTACGAACATCTGCCCTTATTGATGTCACTTGTTAAATCCACTTCAATCAGTGTAGATGAAGGGGAGGAGACAGGTTAAAGAAGGATTTTTAAGCCTTGAGACAATTGAGACATGGATAGTGTATGTGTGCCATTCAGAGGGTTAATGGGCAAGACAAAATATTTAAGTGCCTTTAAACAGGTTATGGTAGTAGGTGCCAGGCGCACCAGTTTGGGTCAAGAACTGCAACGCTGCTGGGTTTTTCATGCTCAACAGTTTCCCGTGTGCATCAAGAAGGGTCCACCACCCAAAGGTCATCCCTGTGGGACACTTTCGACACCTAGTAGAGTCCATGCCCGGACGAATTGAGGCACCCTTTGACAGGAAGGTGTTCCTAATGTTTTGTACAATCAGTGTAGGTGTACACATATAAGGGGAGGCAGGTAGCCTAGTGGTTAGAGCATTGAGCCAGTGATTGAAAGGTTGCTAGAGCGAATCCCTGAGCTGACAAGGTAAAAATATGTCGTTCTGCCCCTGAACAAGGAAGTTAACCCATTGTTCCTAGGTCGTCTTTGTAAATAAGAATTTGTTCTTAACTGACTTGCCTACTTAAATAAAGGTTAAATAATTACTATGTAGAATACTAGAATGGGTATGAACCTTCTTATGATGGGGTAAATGTTAGCCATATTTTTCAGGGAGTTGGTGTACCATGGTTTGCCAGTGCTGTGATAAGATATTGTGTAAAACAATGCATTTGAAGAATGTATCTGCATTGTATGTTTGTTAGCTAGCTAGCCAGCCAATTTTAGAGGAATGATTCCATTCATTGTTCATAATAACTGCCAATATGCCAACATTCCATTCAAAGATTGCAGTCAATCCACAGCCATGCACTGGCTGAAATCAGTTGATGATAGGATTTACACAAAATGTAAATGCAACGAGTACTGTATCATATAATAGCACTCAAGCTTTCCCCCCATTTTTATTTTTTACATTCATGGTCTGTTTACATATATTTTATAGGCTTTTTATACAGAACATTTGTATACAACCTGTATTTATAATTATATGACAATCATTCTATTACACAATTTCTGATATCACATGCCTTACTTTTATTTTCCTGCATAAGTAAAATCAGAATTATTCCACTACTGCCATTCATTCCAATTAGACTGTTTTGGATTTCTCCCTGACCAATATGGCTGACATTTTCACCCCATTCTGTGGGTGTACATACGAACAATGACACGTACAAATACATGTCCAATACTGTATATAGTACAGAGCTATATCCAAGATAGTTCTGTGGCGCAGCACTGCCAGACATAGCCATGGTTTAACTTCCTTACCATTGCCAGCCTTGATATTACTGTCTGTGATGGGTATAAACAGCATTTTCTACTGGAAATGGATGCTAATGATAGTGGTGAGTTATGATCAGAATGGCTGGGTGAGGTGAGTATCATGCTCCGTAATTATCAACCCCTTCAGTACAGATGACAGGTTGTCAGTTAAAATGATGGATTATCAACCAGTTCTAATGGAGAAGGTGGAATAGCAGTTGCCGCCTTGCATTGGTTCACAGTAGTAGTAGTCTACACAGTGCAACAGTGCCATCTAGCTCTCTGTGTCTCCAACACACACTGACTGGTGTTGTGCTGTACGCTTTATCTCTACTCAATAGAGTGTGAACGGAATGTGAATGACTAAATTGGTCACAATAACTTTGGATTAAAAACACAATTTCACATGATTTTAATGGCAGGGGAATTGCTTGTCATTTACTTTCCGTTTTAAGTCGTAATGGAAATGCACGTCGGTTGTTTTTCAAAGGAATGATATTGCACACATGCCGTTCCCTTGTGGAAATGTTGTTTTGAATGGCTTTGTATTTGCCATGTGTTGTAGCTCCACTGTTTAAACAGCATTAAGGCATCAGACCATGTCAAGAAAATAGACCTAAACAAGTCCGATGCACAATGCACAGAATACACTCACAGAATAATGAACTCACATAATCTCTAATAAAGACGGAGCAGTTATTGGGATACCAATGTATCTATAAGGTTTGGGTTGCTGCTAAGTGCTATTTAACATGCTGTGTATATTTCTAATAAGAGCTATTCAAGTACAAATACATGTAATTGATTTAATTATATTAATAGGTTATTGTTCAGTGCTTGTACCTGTCATGCTACTGACCATCTGATTGTTTTATTTATTTATTTATTTGATTAGATTTTTTTCTTAAATTTTATCCCCTTTTCTCCCCAATTTTCGTGGTATCCAATCGCTAGTAATTACTATCTTGTCTCATCGCTACAACTCCCGTACGGGCTCGGGAGAGACGAAGGTCGAAAGCCATGCGTCCTCCGAAGCACAACCCAACCAAGCCGCACTGCTTCTTAACACAGCGCGCCTCCAACCCGGAAGCCAGCCGCACCAATGTGTCGGAGGAAACACCGTGCACCCGCCCCCCTCGGTTAGCGCGCACTGCGCCCGGCCCGCCACAGGAGTCGCTGGAGCGCGATGAGACAAGGATATCCCTACCGGCCAAACCCTCCCTAACCCGGACGACGCTATGCCAATTGTGCGTCGCCCCACGGACCTCCCGGTCGCGGCCGGCTGCGACAGAGCCTGGGCGCGAACCCAGAGACTCTCACTGCGATGCAGTGCTCTAGACCACTGCGCCACCCGGGAGGCCCGACCATCTGATTGTTGACCTCTGTTCTTATTGGTCCTTGGTCACAGTGCACGGGGAGAAGCACGAGGACCCGGCCACTCCGTTCATTGCTGATGCCCAGAGCAGCGAGGGCCAGAAGTCGTCCATGCCCAAGGACAAGAACATGCAGATGTTTCAGCCTAGCTCAGTGCTTTCTGTGGTGGTGGGGCAGGCCAGCAGAAAATAGGAGCATTGCACCGTGATTGGCTCTGTGTTCTGTCACTCATGAGGACCTTACACAATCACCAAGCTTAAGTCCTTTGAAAGGGTAGACATCCAACATTTCAGCCTTTTGGGTCCTGCCGTAGAGTTATATTACAAGTGCCCTTCCAAGAAGGCTCAAGGTCATTGGCTACAGAAATTCCGTCAAATCACATTATATGTACAGTAGCTTTGATTGGACTGATCATGTCAACATCATACTTTCACAATCTTAGCTAGCAGTCATCATCATGAATCCAGTCTACTGGCAAATCCTTTTTAATCCTTGTCATATGAAGAGAAATAATGAAGTGAAAATATAGATACAACGTATTGGTGCTTATCGGCCATTGGCCATAAACATTACACAACAATTTAGAGATTGCAAATTCAACAATGAGTGGTTTGTAAGGAATCGGTGAGGTGACAGTGGCTAACTGCAAGCATTGCAACTGGGAATTCAGGAATAAACAGCTCAAACTGGGAAAATAAACTCAGCAAAAAATAAATGTTCCTTTTTCAGGACCCTGTCTTTCAAAGGTAATTTATAAAAATCCAAATAACTTCACAGATCTTCATTGAAAAGGGTTTAAACACTGTTTCCCATGCTTGTTCAATGAACCATAAACAATTAATGAACATGCACCTGTGGAACGTTCGTTAAGACACTAACAGCTTACAGACGGTAGGCAATTAAGGTCACAGTTCTGAAAACTTAGGACACTAAAGAGGCCTTTCTACTGACTCTGAAAAACACGAAAAGAAAGATGCCCAGGGTCCCTGCTTATCTGCGTGAATGTGCCTTAGGCATGCTGCAAGGAGGCATGAGGACTACAGATGTGGCCAGGGGAATAATTTGCAATGTCCGTACTGTGAGACGCCTAAGACAGCGCTACAGGGAGACAGGATGGACAGCTGATCGTCCTCATGTGGCAGACCACGTGTATCAAATCCTGCACAAGATCGGTACATCCAAACATCACACCTGCCGGACAGGTACAGGATGGCAACAACAACTGCCATGGCCAGCGAAGAGCCCGGATCTCAAACCCATTGAGCACTTCTGGGACCTGTTGGATCGGAGGGTGAGGACTAGGGCCATTCCCCCCAGAAATGTGCGCGAACTTTCAGGTGCCTTGGTGGAAGAGTGGGGTAACATCTCACAGCAAGAACTGGCAAATCTGGTGCAGTCCATGAGGAGGATATACACTGCAGTACTTAATGCAGCTGGTGGCCACACCAGATACTGACTGTTACTTTGATTTTGACCCCCCTTTGTTCATGGACACATTATTCCATTTCTGTTAGTCACATGTCTGTGGAACCTTTTCAGTTTATGTCTCAGTTGTTGAATCTTATGTTCATACAAATATTTACACATGTTAAGTTTGCTGAAAATAAACGCAGTTGACAGTGTGAGGACGTTTCTTTTTTTGCTGAGTTTATGTTTTGAACGATCATTCAACTCGGAATTGTAAATCCGGCATCTTTCTCTTTGATGACAAAATTTTCCTATAAAGGCCCGCCGCGCCACTTTCCTGTTCAAGCACATCACAACAATGTGAGTCCAAAAATGTCTTTGCTGCTTCATAAATTATGTAGGATGCCATAGAGATATGTATCCTGTAGCTAAGGAAGAAATACTACGTGTATGTTGTGTAGTAAGCTGTTAGTAGCCCATGTGCCTCACCCTAATAATTTGGTCTATTTTCACTAACGCGGTATTGTAAACACATCGTTTCTGGCCTGTGTGTGCTTGTTTACTAACTTTTTTTGTACAGCTTTGACAGTGCTACTGATAGTAGTGGTGGCGCTTGGCTTGCACGTGCAAATTCAGCACACACAACATTCTATAATAGAATTGTGCTATTTAACGCGTCAAATAGTGTTATATGACGTGTATATTTTTTGACACATAAAGACCCAAACGGCGTTTAATGTGCCTCACCTAATAATTTGGTATATTTTCACCTCTTAATTTTGCCTACTGTTCTTACTTGGTGGTGCACATGTAGCCTATAACCTGTTTTAGAGAAATGCATTCATCGAATATTGTGAGAGCTTTCATTGTCTGTTTATATGCCCCCTTCATTTATCCTACGGTTCTGACTTATTGTACAGGGAGTACACTGTAAGACCGGCAAATATTCTGAATTCTGTCGCTGTACATTTCAAAAGTGCTGAATAGGTATATTGACTACGTCCGTCGTCGCTCGCTCATTAATATCTTAACCAACATTACGGATTGCCTCTTATCCGCTTGTAGTCTCCTTATGCCATAGTTTTTACATCTCAATTGTCAGTAGAAACCACATTTGTTTAATCAAGTCAACCATATCAGCTATGTTTTTTTTTAAGCAGTAAATGAGGCTGAAATAACTGTTTCGCGGACGGACAAGGCTTTGCTGAAAGCCAGATGTAGCAGTGGTAAGGTGTTGGGACTGCTGTTGAGACTCTGCTGTTGGGACAGCTTTATGTAGGCCCTAACAGTTTGTGGGCACTGTTTGTCACCGTTATAGTGCAATTAATGTATTGTTTAGTGTTGTGTTGAGTAGTGGCTTTGCTAGCATGCATCCAACATGTTTTTTGGTTTACCCCACCAAGATTTACATGCTAAAATCTCCACTGACAAGGACAATCCCCCAGCCAAGCCTGGCCCCAGGATGAAAACGATGGGTAAAAGTACACACTGACAGCTGACCACCACTGATTGATATATCCTATGCTGTCTACACAAACATTACAACTAGGAAATATGTTCATTACCTGATTAGGACCGAGTAGTTACTCCTTTGTTTCTTTGGGATTCAAAGTATTGGTCGTGCATCTACTAAATGGTTGTGTTAGCTGTAGCTTTGGATTAAAGTCGGGCCTTCTGAGTGGCACAGGAGTCTAATGCACTGCATCGCTCTGCTAAAGGCGTCACTACAGACCCGGGTTTGATCCCAGGCTGTGTCGCAGCCGGCTGTGACTGGGAGACCCATGAGGCGGCGCACAATTGACCCAGCATCATCTGGGTTAGGGGAGGGTTTGGCCGGCCGGGATGTGCTTGTCCCATCGCGCTCTAGCGATTCCTTGTTGCGGCCCGGGCGCATGCACACAGACTTCGGTCGCCAGTTGTACGGTGTTTCCTCCGACACATTGGTGCGGCTGGCTTCCGTGTTAAGCGAGAAGTGCTGCTTGGCAGGGTCGTGTTTTGGAGGACACATGGCTCTCGACCTTTGCCTCTCCTGAGTCTGTACGGGAGTTGAAGCAATGGGACAAGATTGTAACTACCAATTGGGGAGAAAAAATATATATATATATTTTTTTAAACAACCTTTGGATAAAAGCCTCTGACTAGCCTAATAAGTGTGTTATATTATCTCATGACAGAGCAGACCAGTGTCATCCCTGTATGGTTTTAATAGATCTGACTACAGCTGTAGCTCTAACCATACATACTCTGCTCCCTTCATAATTGCTTTTCAGTCTCCTCTGCCTCTTTGTCAAAAACACTAAAGACGATGGCATTTAAAAGGCAGATTTCTCTTTAAAAGCTCTCTGCTGGATTTCAATTTTGACTTCGCCTGTGTTGTTCTGCTCCATTGATGCATCGCCAATTGAAAGAGAGAGAGAGGCTATAATCTGTGAATAGATGAGCTGAGAAATTATCCTCCATTATGTGCCTGGATGAGACAGACAGGTGAATACCGTATGCCTTGGAGCCCTGTCTTTCGTCTCTCTTTATACAAGACTGTCTGACTATAGCACCATAATTAGAGAGAGATATCCCTGTAACCTCCCCCTGAAGCTTATGAAGGCAATTTGTGTACGTGTGCACGCGTGTGTGTTTGGGTGTGTGTTCGCGTCCATCTGTGTTTGTGTAGAGCCTGGACCAGTCAAAGCCTAACTGGACACTACGTGTGGTAAGTGACCAGTGTGATGCGGAGGCCATCGAGGTGAGGAAGGACACAGAGACACAGGTTGAGATCAGAGCTATGAAACAGGCCTGGGAGACCGCTGAGACTGGTGTTTAAAGGTATAGAGCACACTTGATAGTCTCTCTCTTTTCGTTTTCCCCTCTCTCTCGCTCTCTCATAATATGGTGATTGAGTATTAATCAATAGTAATAGATGTAACAATATTGATGGTGTCGTGATGTGTTTTCAGGCCCTCCAGTCCAAACTACAGTTGATCAACAAACTCCTACATGGGTCCAATGCAGACACACCCACTGATAAGAGTGGAGAGCAAGGTACCACACCTACATACATGTGACCTGAGTATTTATTTTGTGTATATTTTGTAGAACAATTGATGAAAGGAATGTTCACCTGTTAAAAATAAAAGGTTAGTAATGTGTCCATTTCTGATTGGTTCCCCTCCAGTTATCAACTCCCAGTTTCCTGATGCACCTATGAGTCCGTCCAATTAGGAGCTGTCTCTCCTCAGCCAACCAGATCCCTCCCAGCCCCACGTACACATGGACTACACCCCCTTTATCAGGTCTCTCACGCTCTCAGTACAAAGACCCCCCCCCCCACCTCACCTCACTCACTCTTGCTCTCCCTCTTTTATTCCTCTACATTACTGCTTTTGGTGATGAGTTTGGTAAGAGGGAAAGTGGTCTCCCCAGCCCATAGATTACAATCCACTCTATCGGAAGCCATTTCACCAGCTGTGCTCCACTCTCCCCCCCTCCCTTCTCTCCTCCCCTCCCGTCCACTCCGTGGCTGTAGTTTCCACTCTCTGTAACCCAGAGTAAAGAGATGTGTTCCCTCACCACCCCAGACTAGCCCGGCCGACAGGTCTCTGCAGGGTCGGGAGGTGATACACAGCCTGGTCTGGCTCATTTCCTGCTGTCACTGGACAAGCTCTTTTCATCTGCATCATGGCTCTCTCTCTCTGTGTGTGTGTGTGTGTGTGTGTGTGTGTGTGTGTGTGTGTGTGTGTGTGTGTGTGTGTGTGTGTGTGTGTGTGTGTGTGTGTGTGTGTGTGTGTGTGTGTGTGTGTGTGTGTGTGTGTGTGCGCACGTACAGTACCAGTCAAAAGTTTGTACACACCTACTCATTCAAGGGTTTTTCTTTATTTGTACCATTTTCCTACATTGTAGAATAATAGTGAAGACATCAAGATCATGAAATAACACATATGGGATCATGTAGTAACCAAAAAAGTGTTAAACAAATCAAACATATTTTATATCTGAGGTTCTTCAAAGTAGCCACCCTTTGCCTTGATGACAGCTAGCACACTCTTGAAATTCTCTCAACCATTTTCATGAGGTGCACCTGGAATGCATTTAAATTATCAGGTGTTCCTTGTTAAAAGTTAGTTTGTGGAATTTCTTTCCTTCTTAATGCGTTTGAGCCAATCTGTAATGTCATGTGTGTTGGTGGCAGGGAAGTCAGGCGCAGGAGAATCGAACTTGGTATAAATGGAGTTGTTTAATAGACTTGACAAAACTCCATAATCAACAAGATAAAATAAAAGTGGGTACAAGAACCCATCGCGCACCAATATATAATACACGAATATACAAACAAACAATCTCTGACAAGGACATGACGGGAAACAGACGGTTAAATACACAACATGTAATGAATGGGATTGGAACCAGGTGTGTAGGAAGACAAGACAAAACCAATGGAAAATGAAAAATGGATCAATGATGGCTAGAAGACCGATGACGTCGACCGCCGAGCCCCGCCCGAACAAGGAGAGGCATCGACTTCGGCAGAAGTCGTGACACAATCAGTTGTGTTGTGACAAGGTAGGGGTGGTATACAGAAGATAGCCCTGTTTGGTAAAAGACCAAGTCCATATTATGGCTCAAATAAGCAAAGAGAAACAACAGTCCATCATTACTTTAAGACATAGAGGTCAGCCAATCTGGAACATTTCAAGAACTTTAAAAGTTTCTTCAAGTGCAGTAGCAAAAACCATCAAGCGCTATGATGAAACTGGCTCTCATGAGGAAAGCCACAGGAAAGAAAGACCTCTGCTGCAGAGGATAAGTTCATTAGAGTTACCAGCCTCAGATTGTAGTCTAAATAAATGCTTCACAGAGTTCAAGTAACAGACACATTTCAACATCAACTGTTCAGAGGAGACTGCGTGAATCAGACCTTCATGGTCGAATTGTTGCAAAGAAACCATTACTAAAGGACACCAATAAGAAGAAGAGGCTTGCTTGGGCCAAGAAACACGAGCAATGGACATTAGTCCGGTGGAAATCTATCCTTTGGTCTGAGTCCAAAATTGAAATTTTTGTTCCAACCTCCGTGTCTTTGTGAGACTCAGAGTAGGTGAACGGATGATCTCTGCATGTGTAATTCCCACTGTGAAGCATGGAGTAGGAAGTGTGATGGTGTAGGGTGCTTTGCTGGTGACACTGTCAATGATTTATTTAGAATTCAAGGAACACTTAACCAGCATGGCTACCACAGCATTCTGCAGCGATACGCCATCCCATCTCATCTGGTTTGTGCTTGGTGGGACTATCATTTGTTATTCAACAGGATAAGTACCCAACACTCCTCCAGGCTATGTAAGGGCTATTTGACCAAGAAGGAGAGTGCTGCATCAGATGACCTGGCCTCCACAATCACCTGACCTCAACCCAATTGAGATGGTTTGGGATGAGTCGGACCGCAGAGTGAAGCAAAAGCTGCCAACAAGTGCTCAGCATATGTGGGAACTCTTTCAAGACTGTTGGAAAAGCATTCCTCATGAAGCTGGTAGAGAATGCCAAGAGCGTCCAAAGCTGTCATGAAATCTAAAGGTGGCTACTTTGAAGAATCTAAAACATAAAATATATTTTGATTTGTTTAACACTTTTTTGGTTACTACATGATTCCATATGTGTTATTTCATAGTTTTGATGTCTTCACTATTATTTGAATAAGTAGGTGTGTCCAAACTTTTGACTGGTACTGTATGTGCACGTGTGTGTGTGTGTGTGTGTGTGTGTGTGTGTGTGTGTGTGTGTGTGTGTGTGTGTGTGTGTGTGTGTGTGTGTGTGTGTGTGTGTGTGTGTGTGTGTGTGTGTGTGTGTGTGTGTGTGTGTGTGTGTGTGTGTGTGTGTGTGTGTGTGTCTGTGTGTGTGTCTGTGTG
Source organism: Salvelinus alpinus (assembly GCF_045679555.1). Taxonomy (NCBI): domain Eukaryota; kingdom Metazoa; phylum Chordata; class Actinopteri; order Salmoniformes; family Salmonidae; genus Salvelinus; species Salvelinus alpinus. The sequence continues at coordinate 24,387,298 of NC_092093.1, read as the reverse complement.
TGTGTGTGAGGAGTGGCTAATGCACCCTCACCTTTTCTCCTTGCTTGACAGAGGTAGTGGGTTTAAATCTGTAGATTTTTAAAACAGCTGGTCTGTGGACTCTGTGTCATGTATAAAGAAACTAATTTCACTGAGTCACAGGGGTAGAAAGTGAAAGGGGGAGAATTCCAATCTGTCGCTGAGCTATGGACACTAATACTCAGTGTGTTTGTTGAAGACACTTTCATTTTCCTCTGCTTCTAAGGAGAATAATGGCTAGATCGTGATGTAGACCCATGGTTGTTGGAGTCTACTGCGTAAGCTCTCCTTCTTCCATCAGTGTGTGTGTTGTGTGTGTGTGTTGTGTGTGTGCTTGCCAGTGGAGGCTCCTCAGAGGAGGAAGGGGAGGAACATCCTTCTCAGTGAATTTAATACAAATTAAAATAGTGAAACATAAAAAATATATAGTTTTTAGATAAATCTATACTATATACACTGAGTGTGGAAAATGTTAGGAACACATTACAAAACCTCCATTCTTGCAATACAGGCATTTGGAATAATGCACAAAATAACGCACATTAATTCAAATTAATCAAATGAATTAGATATATCGCCCAGCCCTAGTGTGTGGCTGATCAGGAGTGTATTCATTCTGCTGATTCTGTGTTGCACAACGTTTCTTCAACAGAAGCTAACGTAACGAAACGGGGAAGGTCCTACTTGAATTTTTCCAATAGAAACTCTTGTAAAGTTGCAAAACGTTCTGTTTGGACTAATGATTACACCCCAGATCAGATCAGCAACCTCATGATGGGTATTATGTAGGGCAAATTTGAGTCTCATGTAGTAGTCTAAACCCATCAATGTTACATTGAGCTGGGTGAATGGAATATGAATGACAGTCATCCAATATGCTGTAATAGAAATAAGGCCATGTTTATTAAAAAAACGGCCTCCCTAATCTTGAACGGCACGAACCCCCACTGGTGGGCAAGAATGCGCGTGCACGTGTGTGTGTGTGTGTATGTCCTACTCAGAAGCCCTCCCAGGCTCCATACATCAGCAGGTTTAGCCTTGCTAGACGTTCTCTCTGGTCCTCCTGGGGTCGCAACCTCAGCTTCCATTAGAGCTGTGAACAGCAGCATTACAAGACTACACACCTCCATGCTGCTGTATCTACTCTATATCGCTGAAGCTACACTAGGGCACAACTGTACACTCAACCACTCAGCTCCAGTAGCTACACAATGGCAGGAGTACAGCTTTTCCTCTGATCCGGATGTTGAATATTGACATTGGTAGAAAATAGTGACTGAGTGAGGGTCATTTCAGGCAACGTGTGTACGCAGTAAGAGCGAGCACACACGCACACACACACATTGCCCTTCGACTCACTGTCATCATCTGAAGCCCATCTGACCTGTGTCATTGAGTGCTACAGAGGTGTAGTGCTAGACTTCACCCCATTTCCTCATCTCCTCTCCACTTACTCTCCTCTCCTCCTCTCCTTTACGCTCCTCCCATCTCCTCTCCTCTCCTCTCCTCTCCTCTCCTCTCCTCTCCTCTCCTCTCCTCTCCTCTCCTCTCCTCTCCTCTCCTCTCCTCTCCTCTCCTCTCCTCTCCTCCCCTCTCCTCCTCTCCCTGCTGGTTCTACATGATATTTGGGTCTATTAATTAAGGTGCTGGTTAATGGCTGCTGACACCCCACCCTGAACTCGGGCTGAGAGAGGAGCAGTCTATTAGAGAATTCTGATTAGTCTGCAACGATTCACACACTCCTTTAGACACACACTACTAGACACACACACACACTCCCAGACACACAGGCACACTCAGAGGGCAGAGAGGGCGATGTTCATTAACCATCCTAACTCCATCAGCTCCCATCACCCCTTCCCTTAATCAAGGTCAGTGTATGGGAAATAGACAGCCATATTTAGCCTTTTCTAATCTACCTTAAAATACCTCACCCCTCCCCACCCTCCTCCTCCCGGGGGCCCCAGGTGGACATACTACACTTAGCCATACCTGACCTGAGCAGGCCAGCCAGACACCTCCACTCTGCAGCACTATATCCTACAGTCTATTGATGACATGTCATCATACACCAGCCTAGTGCATAACCAAATCAAATCACATTTTATTTGTCACATACACATGGTTAACAGATGTTAATTCGAGTGTAGCGAAATGCTTGTGCTTCTAGTTCCGACAATGCAGTAATAACCAACGAGTAATCTAACCTAACAATTCCACAACAACTACCTTATACACACAAGAATATGTACATAAAGATATATGAATGAGTGATGGTACAGAACGGCATAGGCAAGATGCAGTAGATGGTATCGAGTACAGTATATTCATATGAGATGAGTAATGTAGGGTATGTAAACATAAAAGTGGCATTGTTTAAAGTGGCTAGTGATACATGTATTACATAAAGATGGCAAGATGCAGTAGATGGTATAGAGTACAGTATACACATAAGAGATGAGTAATGTAGGGTATGTACACATTATATTAAGTGGCATTGTTTAAAGTGGCTAGTGATACATTTTTTACATCCATTTCCATTATTAAAGTGTCTGGAGTTGAGTCAGTATGTTGGCAGCAGCCACTCAATGTTAGTGGTGGCTGTTTAACAGTCTGATGGCCTTGAGATAGAAGCTATTTTTCAGTCTCTCGGTCCCTGCTTTGATGCACCTGTACTGACCTCGCCTTCTGGATGATAGCGGGGTGAACAGGCAGTGGCTCGGGTGGTTGTTGTCCTTGATGATCTTTATGGCCTTCCTGTGACATCGGGTGGTGTAGGTGTCCTGGAGGGCAGGTAGTTTGCCCCCAGTGATGCGTTGTGCAGACCTCACTACCCTCTGGGGAGCCTTACGGTTGTGGGCGGAGCAGTTGCCGTACCAGGCGGGGATACAGCCCGACAGGATGCTCTCGATTGTGCATCTGTAAAAGTTTGTGAGTGCTTTTGGTGACAAGCCGAACTTCTCCAGCCTCCTGAGGTTGAAGAGGCGCTGCTGCGCCTTCTTCACAACGCTGTCCGTGTGGGTGGACCAATTCAGTTTGTCCGTGATGTGTACGCCGAGGAACTTAAAACTTACTACCCTCTCCACCACTAATATATCCTGCCATATGAGAATAGATAGACATCTCAGACGGAGGGAAGGAGGGAGAGAGGGAGGGAGGGTGCATGCATGCGTGCATTTGTGTAGGATCTGGGATAAGAGATAAGGAAAGGCCAATGATCTGCAGTTCAATTGAGAACAGGCTTAACTGAATGAACACAAAGAAGGAATGGAATATGACATTTTAATAAATAGTTTGGGGAATGGCCTTGTCTCTGAGGGAAGATCCTCAAAGCCAGATGATGTGATGGCTGGTAGCCCTATGCGGGATTGCTGGAATCAACCCTTACGGTTATACGGTTATTATAGCTGCTGGTGGTGGTAGGGAGATGTATGATTGACAAACTTTTGCTGAAAAACATTGAGAGAACAAGGGTAAGTTGACATATATAAGTACATCCCAAGATTTACACCCATTGGTTCGGAGAGAGGAAGGTGATAATTGCAAGTGAGCCCATAGGTTAAACAAGCATAAGGAATGTGCATTATTGTGCAGTGCTTATAGGCTATAAGGCAAATAGGTGAATGACATTCCGCACATGGCTAATAGGAAAGAGGAGAAAAAGACACTATGCTGACGCCTGTAGAATAGGAAACAAAGGTGAATTATGTTATGCTTACTGGATGCAGTTAAAAGAGCATTCAGACCAGCCTTCCTGATTGAACCTCCGTAAACTACATTTAATGAGTTCCTCTATGGAGCGGAGGGGAATGTGTGCTCCAACAGACTAGCAATTTATTTACTATTATTTATTTATGATACGTTTTATCCCCTTTTTCTCCCCAATTTCGTGATATCCAATTGGTAGTTACAGTCTTGTCCCATCGCTGAAACTCCCATACGGACTCGGGAGAGGCGAAGGTCATGAGCCATGCGTCCTCCGAAACACGACCCCGCTAAGCCACACTGCTTCTTGACACACTGCTCACTTAAGTCAGCTGCACCAATGTGTCGGAGGAAACACCTTACAGCTGGCGACCAAAGTCAGCGTACATGCTCCCGGCCCACCACAAGGAGTCGCTAGAGCGCGATGAGAAAAGAAAATCTCAGCCGGACAAACCCTACCCTAACCCGGATGATGCTGCACCACCTCATGGGTCTCCCAGTCGCGACAGATTATCATTTTGATAATTCTTTAACTCCCTCGCCTTATCCTGGCATTTCCATTTCTATCTGTCCATCTACAGCATCTTTGGCTCAATGACACTATTCACCCCATCTCTCTCTCCCTGTCCTTTTTCATATTTTTCTATGTCTTGTTGTATAATCTTAGTTCAGAGAAATGCTTACCATAAGGAAATGTTCTCTGCTTCAATGTCTTCTGTTTTACATGGACCAGTATGTGGCCGTATGTATCAAGCATCTTAGAATAGGAGTGCTGATCTCAGATCAGGTCTTCACTGCTCAAGTAATCTTTTTCATAGTGATCTAAAAAGCCATACTGAGCCTAAATCAGCACTCCTACTCTGACGCTTGATACACATGGCCACAGATATCCCTCCTAACTAAGCATGTTGCCTTGTGTGCTAACTAAACATGTTGCCTTGTGTGCTAATTAACTAAACATGTTGCCTTGTGTGCTAATTAACTAAACATGTTGGCCTGTGTGCTAATTAACTAAGCATTTTTTTTTTAAAGTACCTTTATTTAACTAGGCAATTCAGTTAAGAACAAATTCTTATTTTCAATGACGGCCTTACCGGGGAACAGTGGGTTACCTGCCTCGTTCAGGGGTAGAACGACAGATTTTTACCTTGTCAGCTCGGGGATTCAATCTTGCAACCTTTTAGTTACTAGTTCAACGCTCTAACCACTAGGCTACCTGCCCATGTTGCCCTGTGTGCTAATTAGCTAAGCATGTTGGCCAGTGTGCTAATTAGCTAAGCATGTTGGCCAGTGTGCTAATTAGCTAAGCATGTTGGCCAGTGTGCTAATTAGCTAAGCATGTTGGCCAGTGTGCTAATTAGCTAAGCATGTTGGCCAGTGTGCTAATTAGCTAAGCATGTTGGCCAGTGTGCTAATTAGCTAAGCATGTTGGCCAGTGTGCTAATTAGCTAAGCATGTTGGTCAGTGTGCTAATTAGCTAAGCATGTTGGCCAGTGTGCTAATTAGCTAAGCATGTTGGCCAGTGGCGACCTGTCATTCAGGGCAGGTGGGGCAGAGCCTTTTTAGCTAAAACAAATAAATAAAAAAATGTTGAGGGATTACCTGTTTTGCATGTTATTTTGACATTAATACATGTCACATATCAGTTTGCAAACTATGTATTTTGCAGTTTGCAAATTCAAGCCCGTTGGGTGCTGCCATAGAGTTACATTAAAAGTGCCCATCCAAGAAGGCTCAAGGTCATTGGCCACGGATGAAATGACATCAAATCACGTTATATCTACAGTAACTTTGATTGGACTGATCATGTCAACATCATACATCATACATACTCAAAATCTTAGCTAGCAAGAACTACCACCTGAAGATCACTGACGTCATCATTTCCAGAGTTCCTAGTTGTCTTGAAAGCACCATAAATCCAGAGACTGTCAGACTTTGATGACAAAGTTTGATGACAAAATTTGGCCACGAAAGACTGCCACACCACCTTCCTGTTCAAGTGAGCACAGCAAGGTGAGTCCAAAAATGTCTTGTATGTTGCTACATAAATGATGTAATATGCCAGGGAGATATGTATACTGTAGCTAAGAAAGTAATACTAAGTGTATGTTGTGAGTAAGCTGTTAGTAGCGCATGTGCCTTACCCTAATAATTTGGTCCCTTTTCCACTCTTAATTTCACCTACTGTTCTGACTTGGTGGTGCACATGTAGCCTATAGCCTGTTTTAGAGAAATGTAATCATCAAATATTGTAAGAGCTTTCATTGTCTGCTTATATGCCCCCTTTATTTATCCTGCGGTTCTGACTTGGTGTATGTCGCGCTGGTATAAATTATTTTGGAAACAGGCACAGGCACAGGTTTTTTAATACACCCAAAACAAACACGTATACTAAAACACTGAGCTGTATCCAAACAAAAGAGTGAGGGTAAACCTCGTTGAACGACACGATACCCGTAATACACTATATATATACCACGCAGCATAACAGCTGCACCAACACATAGGTACTCACACCACCAACGGACATGGGAACAATAACCGACAAAGACAGAGGGAACAGAGGGCACATATATATCATACTAATCAGGGGAAATGGGAACCAGGTGTGTGTAATCAGACAAGACAGTCCGGGGTTGATGATAATGAATCCAGTTCAGTGAAGCCTAGAAAGCCGGTGACGTCGACCTCGGGAACTGGTGAACAGAATGAGCATCAGTACCGGGGGGATCCGTGACAGTGTATAGGGAGAATACTGTAAGAACAGCCCATGTTCTGAATTCTGTCCCTGTACATATCAATAGTGCTGAACAAATAGTTATATTGACTACGTCGTCCTAGCTCGCTCATTAATGTCTAAATTGAAATTACGGATTGCCTCTTATCCACTTGTCGTCCCCTTATGCCATAGTTTGTACATCTCAATTGTCAGTAGAAACAACGTTTGTTTAAGCAAGTCAGCCATATCAGCTATGTTTTTTTTAAAGGCAGTAAATGAGGTTGAATGAACTGTTTCACTGCCAGACAAGGCTCCGCTGATAGCCAGGTGTAGCAGTGGTAAGGTGTTGGGACTGCTGTTGTGACTCCTGTTGGGACAGCTTTATGTAGACCCTAACAGTTTGTGGGCACTGTTTGTCACCGTTCTAGTGCAATTAATGTATTGTTTAGTGTTGTGTTGTGTAGCTGACTGTGTAAGAGGGAGCAGGAGGTTCTGGTGCTGAAGGACCAGGTGATGGAGGAGGCCCGTTGGAGGGAGTGCTCAGAGCAGATCAAGGCTTTAGGCTGGTCAGAGACAGTGCTGGAACACCACAGTGTTCATAGGGTACAAATGCACACGCCAAATGCATACACAGAACAACTGTAGACAAAACATCTTTATAAAAACTATGTTTAATACTATTATGACTTTGAGAGGAAAAGGGACAGGACAACATATCAGCTGACTGTCTCTGTCCATCTGTCTTCCTCCTTTTATGCCTCTCTCTGTCCTCTCTCTCTCGCTCTTTTTCTGGCCTCTCGCTCTCTCTCACTTTCTCTCTGTCCAGGTGGCGTTGGAAGTGCAACGTCAGAAGGTGCTGGCGGCCCAGGGTCTGGATCTTCATCGTCGAGAGGAGGAGGAGGCTCAGGAGACTGCCAGATAATTGGAGCTAGAGAAGAACACTGCCCAGCAACAAAGGCCAAGAGCGCCGGCAAGAAGTGATTCCATTGGGTACGTCATCACTGTCCCTTACTCATCCTCGTTGACTGTCAGCCGATCTGAGTCAGTCATTTAATATAGAGCAATATTTATAGAGAGCAATATTCACCAATTTCAGATAATGTACTATTGCAAATAGTGCTTCATTATATACTGTTCACATGTATTTGAATATTGTGCTATTCCAGTCTGATTCTGACAATTCTGCAATGTTGACTGTTATTTCTGTTTGTCATTAAAACAATGTGTCAGCCACAGGAGGTTGGTGGCACCTAAATTGGGGAGGACGGGCATGTGATAATGGCTGGAGCGGAATAGATGGAAAGGTATCAGCAACATCAAACACATGGTTTCCATGGTTTCACTGTGTTTGATGAAATTCCATTCGTGCTGTTCCAGACATTATTATGAGCCGTCCTCTCCTCAGCAGCCTCGACTGGTGTCAGCTATATGAAGAACTCAAACCTCGGGTTGTTTACTTTTAACTCCTACACAGTGAAATTGTTGTTGCCCATTCAAAGAAAACATAGAAAGAGTTGGCAAATTGACATAACCCAGTCGCCAGTCATTTCCTCTAGAGAACACCACTGACATCTTTATTACCTTCACAGTATTGTTGTGACTTTTAGATGAATCTCCAGTTTTTAAGGTCACATTATTCACTGTATCAACAGATCAATGGAGGCCACAAGTGTTGGGCTCAACCAAACCTCCACAGGCTCCTGAGGAGAGGAGAACCCAGTCAGAGTGGTCCTGGTCAGGAGACTGTATGCGGAGGAATAGGAAAGCAAACAGAAAATGAAAGGGACAATGGTGCCATCTAGTGATACATCTTCATCAGTGATCTAATCTAAAGGCCTCTAAATGATTCTCAACGTTGACAGTAATGAATAGTTTAATGTTGTGCCACTTTGTGCCCCCGGAGAAATTATCGTGTGTGTGTGTGTGTGTGTGTGTGTGTGTGTGTGTGTGTGTGTGTGTGTGTGTGTGTGTGTGTGTGTGTGTGTGTGTGTGTGTGTGTGTGTGTGTGTGTGTGTGTGTGTGTGTGTGTGTGTGTGTGTGTGTGTGCGTTTGTGTTGCAGGTTGAGCCGGCAGTGGAAGGTTATACAGAGGTATTCCATTGTTTGGTTGTAGATAGCTCACCTCACATAACATTCTAGAGAATTCTGGGATTTTCCATGGTCTAGAACAACACTGCATGACGGTATTGTCATTGTAGGCAAGGTCACCACAGAACTCTACATTGTGACAAGTCTCATGTACCATGTGAGTCAGTGTGTGTTCTACTTAGCGGTAGAGTGTTAGACCGATATAAGAGAGTGTACTCACACAGCCCAGTGCAGTTCCGACGATGTGTGTGTAAGTGTCTGTGTGTGTGTCTGTGTGTGTGTCTGTGTGTGTGTGTGTGTGTGTGTGTGTGTGTGTGTGTGTGTGTGTGTGTGTGTGTGTGTGTGTGTGTGTGTGTGTGTGTGTGTGTGTGTGTGTGTGTGTGTGTGTGTGTGTGTGTGTGTGTGTGTGTGTGTGTGTGTGTGCGTGTGTGTTCCGCCTGGCTGTCAGGCCTCATCCAGCCAACACAACCCTTATTTCCACCCGTTTCCGCATGACAGAGCTAATCCACTAAGCCCTGTTCCAGACAGAGCATTCCCTGCTTCTCTCTCCTCTGCGCTCCTCTCCCTCGCTTTGAATTTCTCTTTTTCATATCATCATTGTTATTTTCTATTTTTCTCTTCGAGGTGCAGGAAAGCCTTGTATGCCTGGCAGACTCCTGCATAGTGAGTTTGTTTCTAACTTACTCAAGATGCAGTAGCTAGTTTACCGTCACTTTCAATGAAAAGCACAATGGCACACCTGTCCTTACTATGAAATTCCCTAACAATGTAAGTGCCAACGATGTGTGTATTAATTGTAAAGCTGTCCAGTAATCGGCAGCTGTTGTGTTTACGGTTTGATGTAAATATGTTGTGAGGGAAGGATAACTATAGAGCATCCTTTTGCAGAAGGGATGTTTAGTATTGTCTACTCTCTCTCTCTCTCTCTCTCTCTGTGTGTGTGTGTGTGTGTGTGTGTGTGTGTGTGTGTGTGTGTGTGTGTGTGTGTGTGTGTGTGTGTGTGTGTGTGTGTGTGTGTGTGTGTGTGTGTGTGTGTGTGTGTGTGTGTGTGTGTGTGTGTGTGTGTGTGTGTGTGTGTGTGTGTGTGTGTGCGTGGGTGTGTGACGAGAGAATCTGCGTTGAGATTAATTGGAGGAGTAGAGCGAGGGATGATGAAATCAGGTGAAACAGGAGCAACACACACATAGACACACAGAGCAGTCCCTGAGTGACGTGTTTGCTTTGAGTGACGATTGGTTCTGCATCCCCACTCTTTTTGTGCCATAATGATATACATGTGCCTATATTCCTCCCTGCTGAGCATCAGGACAAATAGGAAACGTTGAATCCTCCATATACATGCAGACGGACACGGATTGGCCGGTCAGAAGGTATTATCTAATATGCACTAGTCTATGACACAGAGGGAGAGAATAACAAGAGGATGACGCTCATTCACCTGTCAATCAATCCATACACTGTATATACCATAAAGATGGATAGAGGACTCTAGTCCCCAAAAGCCCATTTTAGCATGGGCAGACTTTCACCATTTTGAAGTAGTCAACTGTGTGGGATTTCCTATGGGTTAATTAAGGAAGAATCACATAGATCCAAACTTGTCATCAGGAAGGATCAGCCAATGAATTATACTTGTGAGGAAACATTCCATAACTGCAGGTGGCAGTAAATCACCAACCTTGGATTTATACCTGTTCAAACACACTCTATGAGTCTAGGTAGCAGTGTGCACCCTTATAGTTTGTTTGCCAACTCACAGAAGTATTAGAATTAGAAAATGTACTACTTCAAAATGGAGATGGCCTCAATGGCACTGCCCATGCTCTCAGATGCCATAATGGAACAGTTACAATGATGCGATGTCTATCTACAGTGGTTCTTCCTTTAAAAGTTGCGTCATACTGCAGCACACCTTGTGGGCTGCGGCAGAATTCTATGGCACGTTATTTAAGTGTCAGCCATTGTTGCCATTAATGCTGGTTAGTTTGATAGTTTGAGAAGCATTTTACAGTTTGTACTATTGGCTGTACTAGAGAATTTAAAACCTTTTTTTATGGAACATAGTATAATTAATTTGATTAATATTATGGTGTTTCTATTCAAAGAAAAAAAAACGAAACCCTCGGGGTTTCTGTTAGGAACATATGGTGCTGTACAACGTGCCCGGTCGGGAGTAGGCTGCTAAGAGCAAAGTAATCCTAACATTTACACACCCTAATTGTAGGCTACTCAATACCCAAACGGTGATTCAGGGAATAAAAAAAAAAAAATAGTTATCAAGACCAGTCCCCATGCTTGATGATGAGCGATCGGCAAAGGCAATCAACATCACTCTAATCACAGTCAGAAGACAGCTGAAGAATCTTGAGTTGACTTATGGAAAGGCTCTGCAAGACATTTTATATATATATAATTATTATATTTTTTTTTCAGAACATTATCCATGTGTGTTCTCTTGTTTTGTACTGTTCTATAGTTTTTATCCAATGATTCGTTTGACAAACAAAGGACTTGTGTACTGCAGGCCCATGCATGGATCAAATCTGGCGAGACATTCAAAGCTGGCGAGACATTCAACCCTATGTCAGAGAGGTGTTTTTGGTACCACATCGTGTCTATTGTCCTGCTAATAGCCCTTATGAAAACATGTTTTCAAAAGGCCTCCAGGGCCGACAGAGAAGTACCTTACTTTTTCCCCCTTCCACTTGGCTCTTCCATTTTTTCCCATAATAATTTGTTATGATTTGCATTGCAAATGAGGGCGTAAACTGGGTCAAGACGCCAGCAGAGTAAGTAGACCTTTATGTAGTAAAATAAAGGTTAAATAAAAATAAATAAATAAAAGACCTACGGCACTTTTAACAGCACATTACTCAACACTAGTGAGACTCATGCAGCCTACGGTAGGCCTACAGTATATCTACACATATTTTTTAAATCTCTACATGTACTGTAGGTCTCCTGATTTAAACCCGATCGAACTTGTTGCGACTAAAAATGTAGTTGTAATAAACATAGGCATGTTTGTCTGACATGGACTGTGACTCCATTTCGTTCCTCACCCTCTTCAACTCCGCCAATGCTGCCTGACTCTCCGCCAATGATTACATTTAGAGGATTCGAGGATTCTAAATTAACATCTAAGGGACTTTTTTTGTTCGGGCAAATCTGGTCTGTGAGAATATCTAAGGGGCTTTTATATAATTATAATGCAGGGTTAATAATAATAATAATCACTTTGGAAATAAAGATGCATTATGAAAGGAAAATGACAATGCCAAGAGACGTTGGTATATCATTTTATTTATCACAATTTTCTTTAACCAATTTTGGTCTTTAATTAATGCAGGGCCAACAGACAAGTTCCTTAAATTTTTTTCTCTTTTTTGGAAATTGCAAACAACTTTCTATGGCTTGTTTTAAAAATAACACTATTTTGGGGATTATTTTGTTTCAAATAACCGAAAGTGAGCGATTGTAATCTGAATAAAGGGAAAAAGGTCATTCTTGAACATGGGTTGAGACATTCTTACAAATGTTTTAAATAAAGCCAGTTTGTTATTTAGAATTAATTATGTCTGTTTTTAGAGGGAGAGAAACCAAAATCCACGTGCCTATTTTTCCAAAATCGTCAGTCCACATGTCAAGTGAAATTTCCCCATAATTGCCACAGTTTAGACCACCGATAGAGCAGCGCTCTAACTCCCCCTTGTGATAGTGTGGTGCAATGACAGAATGCCACCATCTACCACAAACGGTCGCAGCATAAGCTCACAACTTTTAAATTAAGAATCACTGGTAAGTATATGTGGAATTAACAGTACATTCTTCCTGACCCATTCACAAATTCACTGAGTCACGCACTGACACATAAAGTACTTCTAAATCCTCTTGCAATTATGTGTAACGCTTTTCACAAGGCCTCGGAGCATTTAACATTCTATTGTATGTATTTTGTTGGTGGATTTGTACACACACACACTCCTTTGTGGGCTCAGTGAGGTGAGAGATGATCACATTGTGCTGTGTTGTGCCTACAGCATGGCCCTCTGGGGATTGAAGTCCTCTGGGGGGTAGAGTCTTCGAGGGCATCCGAGCTCTGCTAACACCACTGCTTCTCAGTCCTGTTAAGTGAGGACAGGCAGACAATGGTGTCAAAGCCTTTATGTTGACGGAACGGTCGCACCAAAGACAGGAGAAGGTAGGCTTCCAGGGTTGAGCCTGAAGTTTTACCGCAGTAATCTGACCCCTCCTAACTCACACACACACACACACACACACACACACACACACACACACACACACACACACACACACACACACACACACACACACACACACACACACACACACACACACACACACACACACACACACACACACACACACACACACACACACACACACACACACACACACCCCTTAGGTTCTGTTCTGTCCTCGTCGCCAAGATATGAAAGCTGGACGGCACCCCAGACTATCAGACACAGAAATGCTGACCTGGTTGCAGCTTCACCCCAGTAATCCTCCTCTGCTCTACCTCCCCTGTTACTCCTCCCCTCTCCCGGAGCATGACTCCCCCATCCCTCACCCCTGACCAGTAGCAATTTTAGCATGTAAATCTTGGTGGGGCAAACTAAAATATATATGTTTAGATGAATGCCAGCAAAGCCACTACACAACACTAAACAATACATGAATTGCACTATAACGGTGACAAACAGTTCCCACAAATTGTTAGGGCCTACATAAAGCTGTCCCAACAGCAGAGTCCCAACAGTAGTCCCAAGGCAATCGTAATTTCAATTAAGACATTAATGAGCGAGCTAGGACGACGTAGTCAATATAACTATTTGTTCAGCACTTTTGATTTGTACAGTGACAGAATTCAGAACATGGGCTGTTCTTACAGTATTCTCCCTGTACACCAAGTCAGAACCGCAGGATAAATAAAGGGGGAATATAAAGAGATATTGAAAGCTCTTACAATATTCAATGATTACATTCCTCTAAAACAGGCTATAGGCTACATGTGCACCACCAAGTTAGAACAGTAGGCTAAGTTATGAGGGGAAAAGGGACCAAATTGTTAGGGTGAGGCACATGGGCTGTTATATATTTTTTCAATTGCTAACAAGCATCGGTCAATACTGAAGCCACTTTTTCAAAACTCTTCACACTCTTCACATTACCAACGTGCATCTTGGCCAAACAGTTAATCTCACCTCCAAAACTTACTCAAACCACCAAAACACTTCATACGTCTCAAAATAAGCTTGTTCGATCATAACACTGGCAACAATTCTCACTCAGAAAGCGTACATTGTCACTCATAACACACTGATCTCAAAACACTAACAGGGAGCATTACATAAATGATGAACTTTTCTCTTTGAAGTTTGAATGAATTTTCACATTAATCAGTATATCATTATAGAATAAGAATAACACATTTTCCCTTTATTGACTGTACTAAAGTATATGTAACAAGAATGAATCAGAAATGCAGCAATTTGCTTCAATAGCCTTCATTTTTTTCTATATCTTTGCAAATAGTAATTTACTTGTGAAAAATAAAAAGTTTAAACAAAAAACAAATCCCTGAAATTCCAGGGCTGCAATAATAATTACCAAAAAACATGTATAATCACTCATATTGTATAGTACTGTGAGGGTTCTAGTTCTACCCCTCTCCTGCATTTGACCACAAGTTCTCATCAACATCACATCTTATATCTTCTCTGGCGAAGCATCTTGGAAAGTATCTTCTGGAATGTTTAATCCAACCCTGGCAGTCTTCAGGAGAAGTGTCTCCTTACCTCGCATGCATGGCATCCAGTAAGGACATCTGGTCATGTGGATGGTGGTCATAAACGTTCCACCTCCACGCAGAGAAAAACTCCTCTATGGGGTTTAGGAAGGGGGAGGATGGAGAAAGGAATAGTACTGACATCCTTGGATGTGCAGCAAACCAGTCTGTGACTGCAGCAGAGTGGTGGAATGCCACATTATCCCACACAACAACGAAGGTAGGGGAGTTTCTTGCCCCTCTCACCTCCGCTGGCACAAATCGATTATGCAAGTCATCCAGAAAAGAAATGAGCCTCTCTGTATTGTAGGGACCAATGAATGGTTTGTGTAACAGCAAACCATCATGGGACAGTGCTGCACACATTGTTATGTTAGCTCCTCTCTGGCCTGGGACATCCACGGTTCCTCTCTGTCCAATCACATTTTTGTCCAGCTTCATCCACAAAGATGAATGTACGTGCAGTTTGCCTGGTTTCCATCTCCACTACTCTCTAAAATACAGTAAATCCACCTTTTTATGGTACTTTACATTATGCATAGCTGTGTATGTACCCTGTTTGGTTATTGAGCAGACATCGTACCTGGACATATTGATACCAGAGTTCTTTCACACGTTCACCGTTTCTCTCAAGGGGTACAGAGTACAGCTGCTTCATCCTTATTTCATGTTTCTCTAGGACTCTGGCAATTGTCATTGTGCTGACCATATTCACATTCCCAAAAGTGATATTGTCTGCCAGCACTCTGTTCCGAATTTCCTGCAGTTTTATTGTGTTGTTGCCAATTACCATGTCAACAATGGCAATTTCCTGCGTATCTGATAATATTCTGCCTCTCCCTCCTGTGGGAGGCAACCTTTGGATCCTACTAAAAAACACAAAACAGTCAATATATTTCAAAATGTCAGTACATGTAAAAATGTGAACATACTGTATTGTACTGTAATATGTAATTCAATTATCATTGAAGGATGCACATCTCACCTGTTGTTTTGCCGGAAAATGTGTACTATTGATGCAACTGTTGAACGCTGCAGATTTGGTTGCAGCCTTAAACCGGCCTCGCTCGAAGAGAGACCATAGTTTACAACATGGTCAGTAATTGTGGCCCTTATCTCATCAGAGACCACCGCTCTTGGTCTTCCTCTCCTTTGTCCTCCACGCATTCTCCCTCTCTCCGCCACTCTTCTTTCCCCACCAACCTGTCTTCCTTGATCCATGTTTCCAAACGAAATCATTCCGAAGCCGTCCTCTTTTGTCTGTTTGGTAACACTTGGGTAGGCTTTCAGCTGAATCTGGTTGCTGCAGAATCTGGTTGCTGCAGAAATGCACGACATTTGCCATAATTCTGGTTTGAATGTGTTTTTAACGGTTTTGGAAACAGTGTGTTAGCATTTGAAAATATGCTGCAAATATATAGTTTTGGAGTATGAATGAGAAAAGAGTTCATGGATTTCGGAGAATGTGGTCATTGAAAATGATTTACAGTTTGGTCCACATACAGTTCTGTTTCGCTGACTGTGTGAAGAGTTTTGAAAATGTGACTTCAGTTTTGACCAATGCATGTTAGCAATTGAAAAAAACTGTAACAGCTTACTACACAGCATATACATAGTATTACTTTCGTGTTACAGTATACATATTTCCCTGGCATATTACATAATTTATGCAGCAGCATACAACACATTTTTGGACTCACATTGTTGTGCTGTGCTCACTTGAACAGGAAGGTGGCACGGCGGTCCTTCGTGGACAAATTTTGTCATCAAACTTTGTCATCAAAGTCTGGCATTCCCTGGATTTATGGTTCTTTCAAGACAACTGGGAACAAAAAAAAAGAGGTTGAATCATGACATCAGTGATCTTCAAGTCGGAGCTCTAGAAAGAGGCCTGAGTTCGCGACTTGCAATTCCGAGATAGATGACCATTCAAAACCTATTTTCCCAGTCGGAGCTCGTTTTTTTCAAAACAGCCCCACCTGCCCTGAATGACGTGTCGCCACTGCCCCTGACACCCAGCCAAGGAGACGAAAAGACTAAATGGTGCAGCAATCAAACAGACAATCAAACACATCCTCATCAGATCAACACACAGAATATGTTTTAACAGTCTAACTCCTCTGTTGTCCAGTTGCTTCCTGAAATGAAAAAGGAAGTAACAGGAGAGTGAGGAAGTCTGTCTGTCCCACCAGGGACGGGATTGACAGCTGTCCATCACTCAGGAGATCAAACATGACTTTAAGGTGTGTGTGTGTGTGTGTGTGTGTGTGTGTGTGTGTGTGTGTGTGTGTGTGTGTGTGTGTGTGTGTGTGTGTGTGTGTGTGTGTGTGTGTGTGTGTGTGTGTGTGTGTGTGTGTGTGTGTGTGTGTGTGTGTGTGTGTGTGTGTGTGTGTGTGTGTGTGTGTGTGTGTGTGTGTGTGTGTGGATGTGTGTGTGTGTGCATGCGTGTGTCCACTTCAAAAGTAACACCAATGAGTTCCTTTCATCAGGCCTTGAAAGATTAACAGATAGATGATGGACACATTTTAAATAACTTCCGAGAGGCTGGCCGTTTAAATCATAACATAATTGCTTCTCGTTAGCGGTGATTGCGTTTGACCGGATTTTACACTTGAGCTGAGAGGTGTCAGGTTGCCAATAAAGCATTGCGAGGCTGAGTTTCCCCGCCGAGGGCTGTAGGATCCACAATGAAAACCCATCACTGGCTACAATTAAGGCCCTCATTTATCACTAGAGGCCCTGAGAGACACTATAGATTGAGACAGGGCCTTGGTAAGAAGAGATCTCACTGTCAGAACATTCTCTGTCTGCATCTCTGGAGACAGTTGTTTTAGTATCTTCACGTATTGTGTTTCCAAATTCAGATACCTCTCTACTGTATATCTGTGGAAGATGACTTCATATCTGTCCACATCTGACAGATTGGAGTTGTATTATTGACACGTGACTCAGTGTGAAGAACGAGATTTGGTTTGCAGATGTCAATTGAGTGGAGCGTGGAATTCGCTCTCTTCTCCTAACCCGTTTTCCCAATGATGTAATTAAATTTACATTTACAATACATGCTGGAGGTTGTTTCAGTCCTCTTATTAGAATGTGCCGATCATAAGTCGCTCCTTATAAGAATGTCTGCTAAATGACTTGAATGTAATCCTTTGGCCCCTTTCTTTCTTTGTAATTGAAAAATATGTGTAGGTTGTAGAATAGATGGACAATTTAAAAAAAAAAGCAGTAGTAACCGGTAGTAACCACTACAGAGTGGTCGGGTTAGAACAACGAGGAGGCAGTTTTTCCATTTTTTTAAGGAGGTTTATTAATGATTATCCACTCACTCACAGACATCCAACACCACTGAGTCTGACTTGTGTCTGATTGTGGTTGTTTAGCTACACGCACAAAAAAAACATCAGAACAGCAAAGGTACAGTAAAAGACCTCAGGAGAATGAGTAGCAGGAGGGAAAATGTAGTGCTATTCGGGATCCCTTGGATGTCCCTACCTTAAACCCTAACCTCAACCACAACCTTACCTAACCTTATCCTTAACCCTTGTAACTTCAATGGGGGTAGGGACGTCCCAAGGATCCCTGATAGCATGGACCAAAATGTGGAGCTCGTCATGATAGGGAAAGTACAGTTGAATTTGGAAGTGTACATACACTTAGGTTGGAGTCATTAAAACTCATTTTTAAACCACCCCACAAATGTCCTGCTAACAACTATAGTTTTGGCAAGTCGGTTAGGACATCTACTTTGTGCATGACACAAGGTTCATCCTTGGGAGCAATTTCCAAACACCTGAAGGTACCACGTTCATCTGTACAAACAATAGTACGCAAGTATAAACACCATGGGACCACGCAGCCGTCATACCGCTCAGGAAGGAGACGCGTTCTGTCTCCTAGAGATGAAGGTACTTTGGTGCAAAAAGTGCAAATCAATCCTAGAACAACAGCAAAGGACCTTGTGAAGATGCTGGAGGAAACAGGTACAAAAGTATCTATATCCACAGTAAAACGAGTCCTATATCGACATAACCTGACAGGCCGCTCAGCAAGGAAGAAGCCACTGCTCCAAAACCTCCATAAAAAAGCCAGACTACGGTTTGCAAATGCACATGGTGACAAAGATCATACTTTTTGGAGAAATGTCCTCTGGTCTGATGAAACAAAAATAGAACTGTTTGGCCATAATGACCATCGTTATATTTGGAGGAAAAAGGTGGAGGCTTGCAAGCCGAAGAACACCATCCCAACCGTGAAGCACGGGGGTGGCAGCATCATGTTGTGGGGGTGCTTTGCTGCAGGTGGGACTGGTGCACTTCACAAAATAGATGGCATCATGAGGTAGGAAAATTATGTGGATATATTGAAGCAACATCTCAAGACCTCAGTCAGGAAGTTAAAGCTTGGTTGCAAATGACTCTTCCAAATGGACAACGACCCCAAGCATACTTCCAAAGTTGTGGCAAAATGGCTTAAGGACAACAAAGTCAAGGTATTGGACTGGCCATCACAAAGCCCTGACCTCAAACCTATAGAACATGTGTGGGCAGAATTGAAAAAGCGTGTGCGAGCATGGAGGCCTACAAACCTGACTCAATTACACCAGCTCTGTCGGGAGGAATGGGCCAAAATTCACCCAACTTATTGTGGGAAGCTTATGGAAGGCTACCCGAAACGTTTGACCCAAGTTAAACAATTTAAAGGCAATGCTACCAAATACTAATATAGTGTATGTAAACTTCTGACCCACTGGGAATGTGATGAAAGAAATAAAAGCTTAAATAAATCATTCTCTCTACTATTATTCTGACATTTCTCATTCTTAAAATAAAGTGGTGATCCTAACTGTCCGGGAAGACAGGACATTTTTACTAGGATTAAATGTCAGGAATTGTGAAAAACTGAGTTTAAATGTATTTGGCTTAGGTGTATGTAAACTTCCGACTTCAACTGTATGTTTCTGAACACACGGTGTGCTGGGGTCCTACACTAACTGAAACTGAAGTCCCGGGACCTCGACCAATAGGACCAATAGGGGCCCTCTGAATGGGAGACTAAGCTGCCTGACTAGAACTAAACAGAATAGATGGCTAGGCTTGAATCAGATGACTAGAGCTGGCTGTTTTTACAGTAATCCCCAGCCTTCTCACCTCCTTACCCACTTTACATACTACAAATCCCAAAAAGGTCAAAGTGTCTCTGTAAATTACATGGGGAAAAAACTGGCCAAGGAGGTCAATGGGAACATTCACTCTGTAGGTAGTGAGCATCTCTCTCACCTGTTCCAATAACCACAACTGTCATTGCTTAATCTTTCAGGCCACACATACAGAGGCATGTTCAGAGATTGATTAATTAACTAACTTATTGATCAGTCCTTTTGAAACCTGTGGAGGACAGGCCTATTTTCCAGAGGAGTGGAGTTCAATTGCCAAACTGTCATGTGAGCTGTACTGATAATCATTATGGACAGCCAGGGACAGAGATAACCGGGTTCCAACGAGGCAGGCGGCGAGTGTATTCCCTCCCGCCTCCTCCTACATCTCCTTAATCTGCCACTGGGACAGAAACCAAATCTTGCTGAATTATCAACACAGTTGGTTGTTAATGTCATACTAATTCCTGTCAATTCAATCAAAATCATGGCCAGCGTTCACTCAATGCAGTCGAATTCCAGTTAATGCCTTGACTTCTACTGCCTGAGATAACAATGGAAAGGTCAATCCCTTCATCAAAATAACAAAATCAAAGTCAATGAAGGACAAAGAGGATATCACCTCACCTGTCTCCATCTTGTTTTTTTAAACAACTTTTTTTGCATTGTCTTCCAACAGGTGGTGTCCCTCCTGTGCGACGCTCGTTCCTCAACAGTGCAGTCGGGATCGTCACGCTATCTGATGTAAGACCATGCTTTTGTTGTGTTTTTACCTCAGAACCCTCATCCGTCGTGGCTCCCTTGACTGCAGTTTCACAGTGCAAATGTGTTCTCCTCGAGGCCCTGTGTCACTGCGTTACTGACATTGCCGGTGCCCTTTAATTTAATCATGGCGTCTGTCTCCTCCGCCCAGTGAGTTGCCTGTTGATGGGAGTCTTATTGCTTTGGCTGATTATTGGCACTGATACCAGCTGTGCCGCCCTGAGTGTAGAGCAGACTAGCCAGCCAGTGTCGCATCACGTCCATCCCCTGAGCCTTGCTGTTCCACTGCACACGCCAACATACACACACAGAGACGCACACACTCACACACACCACACAGGTGCACAGACACTCACACACAGTCCAAGCCCCTACCTACACCTAAACACACCTCTCTCTCTCTCTGTTTCTCACTCTCTCTCTTTCTTTCTTTCTCTCTCTCTTTCGCTCTGTCTCTATTTCTCACTCTCATACACACACTCCCATACATACATACCCACAGGCTCTTATTTCTTCACTGCCAGGAAATGGTTTTAATGAAGGCTTTGTGATGTTTTTAATATCTTTGCCTCTATGAGTTAATCTCCTTTATGACTTATTAATATTTATGAGGTTCTGTGTGACCATAGGGGGTGTAATTTACATCTCCTCACACGCAAACACACACATACGCACACACACATATATCAGAGCGCAAATGACATTGAAAACTTCTCACTATTTAACCATGCACAGACAATGAAGCGCTCCCTCAAGGACAGCAACTCGTTAGCCTGCAAACCCTCTGGCGCTCGGTGCATGTGCATGTGCGTGCCTGCGTGCCTCGGTGCGTGTGTGGTATGTCTGAATATGCGTATATAAACGATACATCTTCTCCCTCAATAGGGGCTGTTGCTGTGCATTGTGGAATAACGGCAGTGTGCAGGTGGGATGGTGAGGTCATAAGTCTCAATACTCAGGTGTGTTGTGATCTGCTAGATTAACTACACCTGTCATTTAAGGCGGAAGGTCGTTCACACGTCCTCCTGTCTCTGTCTCTCTAGTCTAACATGTCTTAGTGCGTAACAAATAGACACTGCCCATCGTCTCTCTGAGCTGGCATTGTCCCTGTTGTACTACCAGATTTTCACACACACACTCCCCATTGAACCTGTGACCTGTCCTTGTCCCTGTCGTTCAAGGACACACCAGGTTTTTCACCGTCCAGACACCCTATGGCTTTGCTCCTGTTCTGGGTCAAACAGGACTGTCTGAGTCTAAAACACACACAAACACACTGCTCCGGGCTGCACTGTCTCTGCTCAGTCACGACACAAACTGAGACAAGGCCAATGAGAATGTACGTGTGCATAGGTTAAATAGACGTTATCACTAAAACAGTCAATGCCTGAGAAAGAATCCATCCTGTTTTTCTGCTTGTGCTCTTGTATGTGCACCCTTGTTTGTTTGTGTGTGATAATGGTATGGACTGTATGTACATGGGTAGGTGAACGGACTGTATGTGCTTGTACGTGTCTAGGCATATTCATGTTGATGTGTTTATATGTGTGTCCATGTAATGTATGCAAATGTAATGGCGTAGGTGTGTAGTGTCTTTAAGTATTCATTGTCTTTATGGCTACACGCTAGGCTAGTATTCTATGTTGAAATTATGTATGAAAGCCAATGTTTTTTACCTACAGTAGGGTGATGCTTACTCATCCTTCTAAATGTATATGCTGAACAAAAATATAAACGCAACATGCAACAATTTCAACGATTTTACTGAGTTACAGTTCATATACGGAAATCAGTCAATTGAAATAAATAAATTAGGCCCTAATCTATGGATTTCACATGACTGATCAGGCGCACAGCTACGGGTGGATCAGAATTAGTATTTCCCCACAAAAGGCTTTAATACAGACAGAAATAATCCCCAGTTTCATCAGCTGTCCGGGTGGCTGGTCTCAGACGATCCCGCAGGTGAAGAAGCCATATTTGGAGGTCCTGGGCTGGCGTGGTTACACGTGGTCGGTGGTTGTGAGGCCGGTTGGACGTACTGCCCAATTCTCTAAAACGATGGGTTTATGGTAGAGAAATTATCATTCAATTATTTTGGCAACGGCTCTGGTGGATATTCCTGCAGTCAGCGTGCCAATTGCATGCTTCCGTTAAAACTCCAGAAATCTATGGCATTATGTTGTGTGAAAAACTGCATATTTTAGAGTGGCCTTTTATTGTCCCCAGCAGAAGGGGCACCTGTGTAATGATCATGCTGTTTAATCATCATCTTGATATGCCACACCTGTCAGGTGGATGGATAATCTTGGCAAAGGAGAAATGCTCACCAACAGGGATGTAAACACATTTGTGCACATGATTTGAGAGAAATCAGCTTTATGTGCGTATGGAACATTTTGAGGAAGTTTTATTTCAGAGCATGAAACATGGGATCAACACTTTACATGTTGCGTTTATATTTTTGTTCAGTATAGAATGAAGTCTTATGCTGCTTGTCATTGAGTTTAAATAATGATGTTGATGTTAGGAAGATTCATCTGAATAAAAGCCAATGATAAGTATCAAGTCATCTGTTACACAAATGACCAACTTGACAGTGTTATTATGGTGGAGTTGAATGTTTTAATGTATAGTGCTGTAATACAGAAGCACCTGCCCTGTTCACCCTAATGATGTATGCGTGTCTATGTTTCACCCTAACCCCTGGTCTTGGATTACCACTGGATTAGCCATACACTATTCTGTACATAAACCCATATCGCTCACAGTCCAATCAGGTCCCTGTGTATTTGCATATTTCCCAGGGTTACTCTGCCGACAGATGATAGATGACCGTCTGAGGTGCTACAGGGCCAGCCTGATGTATTGCGATGTGATTGGTCCATACAAGGTCCTGCGATGTCATGAAAGACGGCCCCAGGTTTAATCACAGGCGACTAATCAGATCTGAGACGTATGAGTCACTTTGTTTATGAGAGGGACTGTCGCATAAATCAGGTAATCTGGAAACATGGAGAACACACACACACACACACACTGGTTGCACGTTCAAGCTACAAAAAGGCAAGTCACCAACATTAGATGACCTTAAACAATAATCAGATATTGATTGAGGTTCTAAAAATAACACTCAACTTGACTGAAAACAGAATGTACACCTCTGTCAGAGCCCCATCCCTCTTTCTTTCTCTCCATCTCTTTCTTTCTACCTCTTTGAACGTTGCCTCTCTCAAAGAGAACAATGCAGCGCTTTATCAAAGCACACGAACACAGCAGTCTGATTCTAAATACAGTGGGTAAACACACACACACACAAACACAGTACACACACAAACAAACACCTCCAGCAGCAGCCATATGAATGGCCAGGCCACGGCACAATGGTGCTAAATTAAATCACTGATGTCACAGTTGGCAAGGGCCCTCCCATCCCACACTGTGGCCTTATGTGTGTCAGTGTGGGCGGCATCTCGTTTTACACAATCACACACACACACACACACACACACACACACACACACACACACACACACACACACACACACACACACACACACACACACACACACACACACACACACACACAAACACACACACACACACACACACACACACACACACAAAGGGAACGAGATGGCCTAATAAGGGCCCTTTTCTTTGCTCTATAAATGTAATCTGAAACACAAGGATATTATTAGGCTGGGTTAAGTGGGGTGTGATCAATACGAGTACCTATGAAAATATTAATTACAACAAAAGGACTACCTTGATATAGTTCTGAATATTTAATTAGCATACATGTTCTCTTGGTTTTTATTCAATACTGTCTTCTAGCAACGTGATGATAATATAATAATAATGTAATAACTGTAATAATTTATAGAACAGTGTAACAATGCTTTATATAGTAAGGGGGAACTCCCTAGCATTGGGCAGATCAGACATGGGGTATCAGGTGTGGATCTGGGAGTGTAAACAGCCATTACTTCCACCCCTGTACTTCTGCCTTCCTGCTGCCCACCGTTGTGTGTGTGTGTGTGTGTGTGTGTGTGTGTGTGTGTGTGTGTGTGTGTGTGTGTGTGTGTGTGTGTGTGTGTGTGTGTGTGTGTGTGTGTGTGTGTGTGTGTGTGTGTGTGTGTGTGTGTGTGTGTGTGTGTGTGTGTGTGTGTGTGTGTGCCAAGGGCACCTGGTGTGTGTGTGTGCCAACAGACAGTCCACTGGTGCCAAAACTATACACTGAGTGTACAAAACATTAGGAACACCTGCTCTTTCCATAACATACACTAACAAGGTGAATCCAGGTGAAATATATGATCCCTTATTGATGTCACTTGTTAAATCCACTTCAATCAGTGTAGATGAAGGGGAGGAGACAGGTTAAAGAATAATTTTTAAGCCTTGAGACATGGATTGTGTATGTGTGCCATTCAGAGGGTGAATGGGCAAGACAAACGATTTAAGTTCCTTTTGAACGGGGTATGGTAGTAGGTGCCAGGCGCATCGGTTTGAGTGTATCAAGAACTGCAACACTGCTGGGTTTTTGACGCTCAACAGCTTCCCTTGTGTATCAAGAATGGTCCACCACCCAAAGCACATCCAGCCAACTTGACACAACTGTGGGAAGCATTGGAGTCAAGGGCACCTGTGGAATGCCTTTGACACCGTTTAGAGTTCCTGCCCTGACGAATTGAGTCTGTTCTAAGGGCAAAAGGGGGTGCAACTCAATACTAGAATGGTGTTCGTAATGTTTTGTACACTCAGTGTACGTCAGCGAGGCATGAGAGCTACCCACTAAAAGCTTTTGAGGATCTTAGCATCCTTTAGTGACTGATCTATTCTCATGACAAAACATAGAGAAAAAAATAACAATGAGTATGATTACATGCATTGTACGCAGTCAAGCACGGTTCAAATCAAATCCTCACAGGGATCACCATGGATAATGGATGAGATAGTTTTAGTGGGGGCTTTTAATATTGATGTGGGGTGTACAAGGAGAACAAGGTCGCCTGGCTGGCTGTCTCACCCTGTCTCACCCTGATGTCTCACCCTGATGTCTTACCCTGATACTTATACTGCTGCATCACAATAACACCAGGTGCAATGGAGCGAATCCTGCTCTTCACCCTGCCTGCACTGTGTGTGTGTGTGAGAGAGACAAAGAGACAGAGCGCGTGAGAGAGAGAGAGAGAGAGGTGGAAGAGAAAGAGGTAGAAACATTGTTTGTGAGGAGAGATAGGTAAAGTGAGCAGCGTCGGTCGCGCTTCAATCAAACATCCGGGTGCTTAAAAGCGCAGAAGCACCGCTGCAGCTGCGTTTCCGCGTTGACTGAGCGGAGAGAGTGGAGGGGAGGGGAACGGCGAGAGCGAGCGAGCAGCGGAGACGCAGTGGGACACAGAGTCGGAGAAAAATTGCAAAGACGCACCACAGCCACACAACAAATAAATAGAGAATCGAACATTGAGCGTCAAGGAGCCCGACCCGAGTGGTGCGCGGCCGAAACCCTTTTCACTATGTAAAACCACCAGCTAAAATGTGAGATTTACGGAGGACATCAGAAGAGAGCGAGAGAGTGGCTTTACCCCGTTATCTTTAGCTGGTCATCTCTATTTTGCTTTCCGTTGTCATCGCAGTGTTTCTGGGGTAAAATGAAGAAGTTTAACATCAGGAAGGTGCTGGACGGCCTAAAGGAGCAGGCGTCTTCCTCTGTTTCGTCTGGCCAGTCGGGCGCCCCGGAGAACAATTTGATGCACGAGACCCTTCAGTCCGAGAATTTTCAGCTCTGCAAGGTGGGCGAGTCAGATGCAGTTTATAATGTAGCTGTATCCAACATAACAGTCTGTGAATGAATGTTGGTGTTTGCGTGTGTATGTTTCTATTTGCTCACTACATATTGGCAACCCCTACTCTCAATATTGATACAGGTGAAAATTAATGCGCCGCCAGCTATATATTATTTTTAGCCTACAATGTTACGGTTATCATCTGATGGACGGTTCGGCTACTATTGCCTACCTACTGACTTTGCCTCGTATTTTTCGTTATCTGTTATGAAAAGGTATTATAACAATGAGAATGTGCTGGTTTAGACACTCTGTCCATTACCAAGGTTTGGCAACCCAGCCTGTAAAATGCGCATATGGCGAATGCGCTTTCGATATATACCTGTACAAATATCGAATAGTATGTTCATCATGATTTAGCGTTTATTTACATGCATCCCATCATTAGCCTATACTTTTGTAAAAATCTAATAAATGCATACATATAGGCCTATCCTCCCTTCCGTTAAAATACACTGGCTTGCTTCATCGCTCATGTCATGTGCACTTCGCATGAACTGTCATACGGAGGGGTTGGGCTAAAGAACCTGCTTCTTGCATAATCTATGCTCCGCTTGGATTAACATGTCCATCACTGGACCCCTGGCGGGTTGATCCCACCATACACACCCTCCAGTTCACTCACCCGATCCCCTCATCTATCCATAGCGGGAGAATGCCTCTGAAATTAGTAGGCCCGTTTTATTATGCACTGGCTCCCCTTCCTCCTTGAATTAGACAGGACAGAAGAATGGATAGGGTTAATAAACACTCATATTCGATGCACATGCACTCACTGCCGGTAAAACAGCTGGAACGAATTTAGCCCATCATAGGCAACCACAGCAAATTGATGTTAGGCTATAGTTGATAGGATGCTTTGCTTTCTAGTCAAATGGACAACCCTTGGCTTGAATCGTCGCGGATGCAATGTATTTCTCGCCATCTTATTATGGCGCTGCATACGCGTGTGCGCGCATGTTATTTTTGTTGAATTTAATGGTCCAGACTATGCCCTATCACTATATTGAAATCAACACCCATATAAGAGCTATATTATTATAGCCCTTATTGTACCAGCGATTTAAAAACGCAGGCCTCCGCGTATTGGTGACGTGTTTCTCTGCGTCGCAAGAGCGCATGAAGGTTTAAACATTTGCGCATGGCTAGAACCGCGTAATATCTGGAATGGTTGACTAGAATGTACAGCCTAGGCTGCAATGTGTTATATATCCAATGATTTGCGTTTTTGACCGAGCCGTGTCCTGAAGAGTCATAAATGGGTTGGCGCTCCAGGCGCATGGTCTAGGGAAATCATCCAAAGCCCCCCGCTTGTTGCGATGTAATCAACCCGCAATGCCCGGCCCGTGTTGCGGCTCCTGCCTGCGCGAGTGCAGGTGTCTGCTACAGTGGAGCGGCTCTTACATAATATGCTTTAGCCCTCTGCTCGGCATTTACACGCCCACACCAGTATAAATTCACATGTTCAAGCTGAAACACAAGTATCAGACCATACCCATGATCATGCACAACTATTTAAATCAATAAGTTATCGTTTTAGTCAAAATATGAAATATTGGGCTTGAAGTGATAAATCCGAACTGCCCACTTCCAGCAAATCCGTATCAATGCTGTGTCTTTTTTATGAGATTATGTGGAAATTGTTTTTAGTTTACATTAAGTTTCAGGGCTGGGTTTTATTTGAATGTTACCACCCACCAGCATAGCATTGTTTAGAAGTCAGAAACACCTGCCAAATTGTTCCTCTTGGGGAGTCCCAACAAAGCCAAACAGCTTTGTTTGGCCGGCTAAACCATGGAGCAAATTAAAATAGGGGATGCAAATGTATGCTTTGCCCCTCCAGAAAATTGACATAATCCATTGGATAATTTGTCAATTTTCACTTATGTTTTAAATCTAGTCTGTATTAAACAAACAAAATAAATATGAACATTTTGCAACCCTATTCCCCATGTTGCCCCAAGATAAATGGTTTTGACCACTAAAGTCTTGCTTGCTACATGCTTCACTGCTTTGATTGGTGCAGCTAAAGCACAAGTGTCAATCCTATAATTAAGCAATATGGCCAGAATAGGTGTGGTATATGGCCAGAATAGGTGTGGTATATGGCCAGAATAGGTGTGGTATATGGCCAATATCAAATCAAATTCTATTAGTCACATGCGCCGAATACGACAGGTGTAGGTAGACCTTACAGTGAAATGCTTACTTACGAGCCCCAAACCAACAATGCAGTTTTAAAAATACAGATAGAATAAGAAGTAAAAGTAACAAGTACCTAAGGAGCAGCAGTGAAATAACAATAGCGAGACTATATACAGGGGGTACCGGTACAGAGTCAATGTGTGGGGGCACCGGTTAGTTTAGGTAATATGTACATGTAGGTAGAGTTTTGAAAGTGACTATGCATAGATGATAACAACAGAGAGTAGCAGCGGTGTAAAAGAGAGGGGGGGGGGGGAGCAATGCAAATAGTCTGGGTAGCCATTTGATTAGATGTTCAGAGTCTTATGGCTTGGTGTAGAAGCTGTTTAGAACCTCTTGGACTTAGACTTGGCGCTCCGGTACCGCTTGCCATACGGTAGCAGAGAGAACAGTCTATGACTAGGGTGGCTGGAGTCTCTGACAATTTTTAGGGCCTTCCTCTGACACCGCCTGCTATAGAGTCCTGGATGGCAGGAAGCTTGGCCCCAGTGATGTACTGGGCCATTCGCTACCCTCTGTAGTGCCTTGCGGTCAGAGGCCGAGCAGTTGCCATACCAGGCAGTGATGCAACCAGTCAGAATGCTCTTGATGGTGCAGCTGTCAAACCTTTTGAGGATCTGAGGACCCATGACAAATCTTTTCAGTCTCCTGAGGGGGAATAGGTTTTGTCGTGCCCTCTTCACGACTGTCTTGGTGTGCTTGGACCATGTTAGTTTGTTGGTGATGTGGACACCAAGGAACTTGAAGCTCTCAACCTGCTCCACTACAGCCCCGTCGATGAGAATGGGGGTGTGCTCTGTCCTCTTTTTCCTGTAGTCCACAATCATTTCCTTTGTATACCAATATACCACGGCGCAAAGCGAGGTGCCTTTTTGCTATTATAAACTGGTTATCAACGTAATTAGAGCAGTAAGAATAAATGTTTTGTCATACCCATGGTATAGGTCTGATATATCACGGCTGTCAGCCAATCAGCATTTAGGGATCGAACCACCAGCTAATAATGAAAAATACAAAGGAAAATGCTGCACACTGCTGTTCATGCTCCCAGAACTGCATGAAAAGACACTTTTATGGGTAAAAATTCCAGATCACTTTCTGACAAACAGTTTTCGGGAGTTGTCACGGCTTCAGCACACCCTGCGTGAACGTTGGGAAACGAACATGTTGGTGTTCAGACGACGTGAACGGGTCTGTATCCTCGCATGATCTGGTTGAGTATTCGATAAAAACTTACCCGGGAACGAATAGTCACTCTCAGGTTTCCTAACGTGTACTGCAGGGAATGCACACTGTTGTGTGTGTGCATGTCTGAAAAACTCCCGATCACTCTTCCCACCATTGAAACTCTTGCAAACATACAACACTCACTCTCCCACCTCCTACAAATCCCCCAAAATCTTGCAGTGAGGAAGGCGTCAGGGCATGCATACTAGGTGGTGAAAATCCTGCTGGAAAATGTAGCTAATATTATTGCTAATTTGCTACCCTAGCTGCAGTAGTCAACACTAAAACAATCTTTAGTCTTGTTAACAAAAGATAACTTTACTCTGTGCTGTTACTATCAAACATCCACTTGCCAAACTATGGTGGCCCATATTGAACAAACTGGTGAAACACATTCACGTCCCTGCAAAGGGTATCTAGTTAAAGTTAGGATACACAATGCTACTTCTTTCTTTCTTTAACTAGGCAAGTCAGTTGAGAACAAATTCTTATTTACAATGACAGCCTACCCCGGGCCAAACCATAACCCGGACGACGCTGGGCCAATTGTGCGCCGCCCTATGAGATTACCAATCACGTCCGGTTGTGATACAGCCTGGGATCGAACCAGGGTCTGTAGTGACGCCTCTAGCATTGAGATGCAGTGCCTTAGATTGCTGCGCCACTCGGGAGCAACCAAACTCACATTATACATTCTGAACAATTTAAAAACAAACATGAGTTAAATTGCAATCTTTGCGTAATTTTGTTATTGTCATTGACGTAAAATCTTCAACCAATTAGAAATGAGGCCTAGCTAGGTATAATGTTACACATCACAAAATTCAAGTCAAGTCTATTTGTCATATGCGCAGAATACACTGGCTGGGCGGTAAACACATAAAATAAACTATACAGGTATAAACATTCACTGACTTGTCTGGATTTGTACTTTCACTTTTATAACAACATTTTAATTTTTGATTTGTTACGTTCAATAATACAGTAATGACTCCGGAAAATTATGGCAATCATCTGTTTTTATTGCCAGAAAGAACTGCCTTCAGCAGACAACTAAGAAAGTTCGCTTGCAAGAGCAACAATTCAAACAACTTTGTGAGTAAAGACCCCAAGAAATTGGGCGACTACCCAAAGTGGAGAAAGTAAGAACTGCAATTTAATCCATAAATGCAGTCAAATAGGAGAATAATAATTCCGTCAAGGAAATTATTTTTTATTTTTTGCAAAATAGAGGCATACTTAGACAAAAGAGAAATTACACACTGTGTGAATGACAGCACATTAGTGCAGTGAATGAAGAAATGGATGAAAATGCTGGACTTTAACAAGTAACTATGCAAATGGTAAGCTTTGCTCAGTACAAAATCCTACAAAAGTGGATTTTGATTTCTACGCAATGTTCTACAAATGAGATTACTTCACTGTCAGTTTTGCCCTATTATTTTTGGTTGAACATTAAAGCAATCAGAATGGACAAAGCACTTTAAAACCCCTGATAATTCATTTGTTGCTATCATAGGGCCATGCACTAACCCATAAAGCATATATAAAACTTGTATTATTCAGAAACATCAAACATCAGAAACATCACCGTCATACTGTCAAAAATGAGAAAAATACAGTGATATGATATGTTGGCCATATCGCCCAGTCCTAGATACAGTGCCTTCACAAAGTATGCATACCCCTCGACTTATTCCACATTATGTTGTGTTACAGCCTCAATTCAAAATTGATTAAATTGTTTTTTTACACACAATATGTTTTTACACACAAATAACAAACATACTTCTTTATATTATACATTTTTGCTATTTTATTGAAAATGAAATACTTAAATATCTAATTTACATACGTAAGTATTCAAACCCCTGAGTCAATATATGTTAGAATAACCTTTGGCAGCGATTACAGCTGTGAGTCTTTCTGGATAAATCTCTAAGAGTTTTGCACACCTGGATTGTACAATATTTGACCATTATTATTTTCAAAATGCTTCAACCTCTGTCAAATTGGTTGTTGATCTTTGCTAGACAACCATTTTCAAGGCTTGCCATAGATTTTCAAGCAGATTTAAGTAAAAACGGTAACTCGGCCACTCAGGAACATACAATGTCTTCTTTGTAAGCAACTCCATTGTATATTTGACCTTGTGTTTAAGGTTATTGTCCTGCTGAAAGGTGAATGAATCTCCCAGTGACTGTTGAAAAGCAGATTGAATGAGGATTTAATCAGGAATTTTGCCTGTGCTTAGCTCCATTCTATTTCTTTTTTATTCTGAAAAACTCCCCCGTCCTTATCGATTACAAGCATATCCATAACATGATGCAGTCACCACTATGCTTGAAAATAGGGAGAGTGGTACTCAGTAATGTGTTGGATTGGATTTGCCCCTAACATAACACTTTGTTTTAAGTGCTTTGCCACATTTTTTTGCAGTATTACTTTAGTGCCTTATTGCTAACAGGATGCATGTTTTGGAGTATTTTTATTCTTTAATGGCTTCCTTTTCACTCTGTCAATTAGGTTCGTTTTGTGGAGTAAATACAATGTTGTTGATCCATCCTCAGTTTTCTCCTGTCACAACAACAACCATTAAACCCTGTAACTGTTTTAAAGTCACCATCGGCCTCATGGTGTAATCCCTGAGCGGTTTCCTTCGTACCGACACCTGCGTTGGGAAGGACGCCTGTATCTTTGTAGTGACTGGGTGTATTGATACACCATCCAAAGTGTAACTAATAATATCACCATGCTCAAAAAGATAATCAACGTCTGTTTTTATTTTTATTTGTACCCATGTACCAATTTTACATATAATTTTTTATTTAACCTTTATTTAACTAGGCAAGTCAGTTAAGAACAAATTCTTATTTACAATGACGGCCTACCCCAGCCAAACCCGGGTGACGCTGGGCCAATTGTGCGCCGCCCTATGGGACTCCCAATCGCGGCCGGATGTGATGCAGCCTGGATGCAGCCCAATAAGTTCCCT
The DNA here is from genome assembly GCF_045679555.1 of Salvelinus alpinus. Taxonomy (NCBI): domain Eukaryota; kingdom Metazoa; phylum Chordata; class Actinopteri; order Salmoniformes; family Salmonidae; genus Salvelinus; species Salvelinus alpinus. Next base: position 24,354,764 of record NC_092093.1, on the reverse strand, counting down.
TCTTTGTGAGGCATTGGAAAACCTCCCTGGTCTTTGTGGTTAAATCTGTGTTTGAAATTCACTGCTCAACTGAGGGACCTTACAGATAATTGAATGTGTGTGGTACAGAGATGAGGCAGTCATTCAAAAATCATGTTAAAGACTATTATTGCAACTTATTATGTGACTTGTTAAGAATTTTTACTCCTGAACTTATTTATGCTTGCCACAACAAAGGGGTTGAATACTTATTGACTCAAGACATTTCAGCTTTTCATTTTAAATTATTTATTTTGAAAAACATAATTCCAATTTGACATTATATTGTTTGTAAGCCAGTGACAAACAATCTCAAATTGATGTTTGGGCTTGGCCAGGCTCTCCTGCCCACAGTCCAGGGCTATCACAGAGGAAGGGGTGAGGGGAGGTGGCAGCGGGGGATGCAGAGGGATATGATGGGATTGGAGCTGTTGGAGCAGTTGCTGTATCTGTCCCTGCGGTCGAGGCTGCTCAGCTTCTACTGCTACTGCTGTGGTTGTGTGTGTGGTGGTTACGGTGTCTGCTGTGGTTGTGTGTGTGGTGGTTACGGTGTCTGCTGTGGTTGTGTGTGTGGTGGTTACGGTGTCTGCTGTGGTTGTGTGTGTGGTGGTTACGGTGTCTGCTGTGGTTTTGTGAGTGGTGGTTACGGTATCTGCTGTGGTTGTGTGTGTGGTGGTTACGGTGTCTGCTGTGGTTGTGTGAGTGATGGTTACGGTATCTGCTGTGGTTGTGTGTGTGGTGGTTACGGTGTCTGCTGTGGTTGTGTGAGTGGTGGTTACGGTGTCTGCTGTGGTTGTGTGTGTGGTGGTTACGGTGTCTGCTGTGGTTGTGTGTGTGGTGGTTACGGTGTCTGCTGTGGTTGTGTGTCAAATCAAATCAAATCAAATCAAATTTTATTAGTCACATACACATGGTTAGCAGATGTTAATGCGAGTGTAGCGAAATGCTTGTGCTTCTAGTTCCGACAATGCAGTAATAACCAACAAGTAATCTAACCTAACAATTCCACAACTACTACCTTATACACACACAAGTGTAAAGGGATAAAGAATATGTACATAAAGATATATGAATGAGTGGTGGTACAGAACGGCATAGGCAAGATGCAGTAGATGGTATAGAGTACGGTATATACATATGAGATGAGTACTGTAGGGTATGTAAACATAAAGTGGCATAGTTTAAAGTGGCTAGTGGTACATGTATTACATAAAGATGGCAAGATGCAGTAGATGATATAGAGTACAGTATATACATATGAGATGGGTAATGTAGGGTATGTAAACATTATATTAAGTGGCATTGTTTAAAGTGGCTAGTGGTACATTTTTACATAATTTCCATCAATTCCCATTTTTAAAGTGGCTGGAGTTGAGTCAGTATGTTGGCAGCGGCCGCTAAATGTTAGTGGTGGCTGTTTAACAGTCTGATGGCCTTGAGATAGAAGCTGTTTTTCAGTCTCTCGGTCCCTGCTTTGATGCACCTGTACTGACCTCGCCTTCTGGATGATAGCGGGGTGAACAGGCAGTGGCTTGGGTGGTTGTTGTCCTTGATGATCTTTATGGCCTTCCTGTGACATCGGGTGGTGTAGGTGTCCTGGAGGGCAGGTAGTTTGCCCCCGGTGATGCGTTCTGCAGACCTCACTACCCTCTGGAGAGCCTTACGGTTGTGGGCGGAGCAGTTGCCGTACCAGGCGGTGATACAGCCCGACAGGATGCTCTCGATTGTGCATCTGTAGAAGTTTGTGAGTGCTTTTGGTATGTGGTGGTTACGGTGTCTGATGTGGTTGTGTGTGTGGTGGTTACGGTGTCTGCTGTGGTTGTGTGTGTGGTGGTTACGGTGTCTGCTGTGGTTGTGTGTGTGGTGGTTACGGTGTCTGCTGTGGCTGTGTGTGTGGTGGTTACGGTGTCTGCTGTGGTTGTGTGTGTGGTGGTTACGGTGTCTGCTGTGGTTGTGTGTGTGGTGGTTACGGTGTCTGCTGTGGTTGTGTGTGTGGTGGTTACGGTGTCTGCTGTGGTTGTGTGTGTGGTGGTTACGGTGTCTGCTGTGGTTGTGTGTGTGGTGGTTACGGTGTCTGCTGTGGTTGTGTGTGTGGTGGTTACGGTGTCTGCTGTGGTTGTGTGTGTGGTGGTTACGGTGTCTGCTGTGGTTGTGTGTGTGGTGGTTACGGTGTCTGCTGTGGTTGTGTGTGTGGTGGTTACGGTGTTCCTATCCCACTCTCTGTCCCTGTCCCTCTCTCTGTCTGCCAGTGGTGGCTGCTCATACTGGGGTGCAGGGGGTGGGGGGATGGAGGGGGGGCAGTAGGGGGCTACCGTGGGGTGAACCCTGTAATAGAGGTCTTCCGGGTAATGGGGTGCTTTGTATGTTCCAACTGAGGAGGGGACAGCAGAGGAGGAACATGGCAACATTCCTGGGGAGAGTTTTATTTTTTACATTTTTAAATTTCACCTTTATTTAACCAGGTAGGCTAGTTGAGAACTAGTTCTCATTTACAACTGCGACCTGGCCAAGATAAAGCAAAGCAGTGTGACACAAACAACAACACAGAGTTACACATGGAATAAACAAACTTACAGTCAATAATTAAATAGAGAAAGTCTATATACAGTGTGTGCAAATGAGGTAGGATAAGGAGGGTGAGGCAATAAATAGGCCATAGTGGCAAATGTTTTATAGTATGGCAAATTAAACACTGGGTTGATAGATGTGCAGAAGATGAGTGTGCAAGTAGTGGTACTGGGGTGCAAAGGAGCAAAATAAATAAAATAAATAACAATATGTTGACGAGGTAGTTGAATGGGCTATTTACAGGTTGGCTATGTACAGGTGCAGTGATCTGTGAGCTGCTCTGACAGCTGGTGCTTAAAGCCAGTGAGGGAGATATGAGTCTCCAGCTTCAGTGATTTTTGCAGTTCGTTCCAGTCATTGGCAGCAGAGAACTGGAAGGAAAGGCGGCCGAAGGAGGAATTGGCTTTGGGGGTGACCAGTGAAATATACCTGCTGGAGCGTGTGCTGCGGGAGGGTGTTGCTATGGTGACCAGTGAGCTGAGATAAGGCGGGGCTTTACCTAGCAACGACTTATAGATGACCTGGAGCCAGTGGGTTTGGCGATGGATATGAAGCGAGGGCCAGCCAACGAGAGCATACAGGTCGCAGTGGTGGGTAGTATATGGGGCTTTGGTGACAAAATGGATGGCACTGTGATAGACTGCATCCAATTTGTTGAGTAGAGTGTTGGAGGCTGTTTTGTAATGACATCGCCAAAGTCAAGGATCGGTAGGATAGTCAGATTTACTAGGGTATGTTTGGCAGCATGAGTGAAGGATGCTTTGTTGCGAAATAGGAAGCCTATTCTAAATTAAATTTTTGATTGGAGATGCTTAATGTGTGTCTGGAAGGAGAGTTTACAGTCTATCCAGACACCTAGGTATTTGTAGTTGTCCACATATTCTAAGTCAGAACCGTCCAGAGTAGTGATGCTAGACGGGTGGGTAGGTGTGGGCAGCGATCGGTTGAAGAGCATGCATTTAGTTTTGCTTGCATTTATTAGCAGTTGGAGGCCACGGAAGGAGGCAATGAAGCTTGTCTGGAGGTTAGTTAACACAGTGTTCAAAGAAGGGCCAGAAGTATACAGAATGCTGTCGTCTGCGTAGAGGTGGATCAGAAAATCACCAGCAGCAAGAGCGACATCATTGATGTATACAGAGGAAAGAGTCAGCCCGAGGATTGAACCCTGTGGTACCCCCTTAGAGACTGCCAGAGGTCCGGATAACAGGCCCTCCGATTTGACACACTGAACTCTGTCAGAGAAGTAGTTGGTGAACCAGGCTAGGCAGTCATTTGAGAAACCAAGGCGAGTCTGCCGATAAGAATATGGTGATTGACAGAGTCAAAAGCCTTGGCCAGGTCGATGAATACAGCTGCACAGTATTATCTCTTATCGATGGCCGTTATGATATCGTTTAGGACCTTGAGCGTAGCTGAGGTGCACCCATGACCAGCTCGGAAACCAGATTGCATAGCGGAGAAGGTACGGTGGGATTCGAAATGGTCGGTGATCTGTTTGTTAACTTGGCTTTCGAATACCTTAGAAAGGCACGGTAGGATAGATATAGGTCTGTAGCAGTTTGGGTCTAGAGTGTTTCCCCCTTTGAAGAGGGGGATGACCGCGGCAGCTTTCCAAACTTTGGGGATCTCAGACGATACGAAAGAGAGGTTGAACAAGCTAGTAATAGGGGCTGCAACAATAGTAGTCACTGTTGGTCAACGGCCCAGGGTTGTATTTAACATGTCTGACAGAAACACAATGACAGAAAGAGGGTTTAGATAAAACATAAGTTGGCACATTGAAATGTGTGATCCTAATGAGTAGAAATATATATAATTTATATAATAACAACACATGTGGATAATTGCTTAGACGCTGCTCATTAAAGCCCTTGAATGCCAGCATCCCTGCAGCCAGGGCAACAATCTCAGAAGACAGCCTCCACCGGATAACCGAAGACTGCACAGAAACAATTAGACCAGAGGATTGGATAGAGAGACATTACACAAAAGCAGGCAATGAGAGTGTCAAGCATGAAGGCCCATAAAGGTACATCGTAAAAACCATACTGAACAAAAATATAATCCCAACATGCAGCAATTTCAATGATTTTACCGAGTTACAGTTCATATAAGGAAATCAGTCAATTTAAATCAATTCATTAGGCCCTAACCTATGGATTTCACATGACTGGGGAGCCAGGCTCAGACAATCAGAATTAGTTTTTTCCCCACTGAAGGGCTTTACTACAGACAGAAATACTCTTCAGTTTCATCAGCTGTCCGGGTGGCTGGTCTCAGACGATCCCGCAGGTGAAGAAGCCGGATGTGGAGGCCCTGGGCTGGTGTGGTTACACGGGGTCTATGATTGTGAGGCCAGTTGGACGTACTGCCAAATTCTCTAAAAAGACATTTGAGGCAGCTTATGGTAGAGAAATTAACACTACATTATCTGGCAACAACTCTGGTGGACATTCCTGCAGTCAGCATGCCAATTGCGTGCTCCCTCAAAACTTGAGACATCTGTGGAATTGTGTTGTGTTTGCCTTTTATTGTCCCCAGCACAAAGTGCACCTGTGTAATGATCATACTGTTTAATCAGCTTCTTGATATGCCACACCTGTCAGGTGGATGGATTATCTTGGCAAAGGAGAAATGTTCACTAACTGGGATGTAAAGACATTTGTGCATAACATTTGAGAGAAATACGATTTTTGTGCTTGTGATCTTTTATTTCAGCTCATGAAACATAGGACCAACACTTTACACGTTGCGCTTATATTTTTGTTCAGTAGACATGAAAATGGCAGTTGGATGGTTGCGATGAGCCCTTGGTGAGCATACAGAGTCTGGGCCGTGTAGGAGCCACTCACAATCAGGTCATAATATTTCTGCCTCTGCTGACATGCAGATACACACACACAAACATGCCCATAAGACAAGGTCGTCATATCTTTCAAAAATACTTACCTGTACAAAGATATTGAGTACTATCGTTTTCCATGTCTGCCTTAACACCTCTGTGCTTCAATATGTTTTTTCCCCACACTCACAAAATCAAACACTAACAGAAAATCAAACCACAGAGACATGAAGCCTTGTCCTACCCAGATATCCAGTTGAGAGTGAATGATGTTGCTCATGACAGAGGTTTTGTGCAGTTGTTTGACCAAGTTGTTAGCCTCCCTGGTGCTGGTGGTTACGGGCCTTGGGCTGAAACAATATGTCCACCTCCCCAAAAATGGCGCACATCTCGGCCAGGAAGGGGTCTTTGAAGTTGTCATTGAGGAGAGTGAAAGACACCTCCCTGGGGGAATGGGCTCAACAAAGAACTCATCCAGCTTTGGGTGGGGGGGTTGGACATGAGATGGCAAAGTGAGGCAAGTGGAAGTGTGTGATAAGGGATGAATACAGGAGTTAGACATTTAGACATTTAGCAGACAGACAGTAAGTACATTCATCATAAGGTAGCTAAGTGAGACAACCCCATATCACAGTCATAGTAGGTACATTTTGACTTAGATAAGGTCAGCAAAGTTAGTGCTGGTAAGAAAAGAAGAGGGCCAGAGTTAGTGCAAGAAAGGCAAGGGTTTTAGTAGAGGGGGTGGTGTGCTGTGGGATACATCAAGATACTTGGTGTAGAGGAAGGTTTTCAGATGTTTTCAGAAGATGTGCAGGCACTTGGCTGTCCTGACATTACGGGAAAGCTGTGTGCATGGAGCAGATCCTACAAGGTCGAGGGTCCCACAAATCTCCCACTAGGGAACCCCAATTCCTGTAGACTGTGGAGAGATGACAAGAGTCAAAGGCTCATGTTACAATAAAGTACAACAACCACACATGCAGCTATCTCAGACATAACAGAAGTCATATAAAAACAATACTAACCGGCACACAGAAATTGTTTTCAAATAGGTAGCCTATTTGACTGATAACACCAAGCCTACAGCCCAATACATTTTAAACTACATCTTATATCTTATGTCTTAGATTGTAACAATTCCTCTACATTCCTTTTCTACAAATGACCCACTCAATCTCTAGACCAGAATGTTTGCACTAAGCTGCAGTGGTAAAAGCCTACTGTCAAGAAATAACAATGACTACGTGACATATAATTCCCGAAAACACAATCCAGTTGATACATTTAAAAAATGTCATTGCATTCATGCAATTGTATAAGTTTATCATTAGAAACAGCTAGCCTATAATGTTACATATTGGCACTGGCAGTTAACTAACACTGAATAGACACTTGTTAGCCAACTATAACATTCACAATTCCAGAGGTAACAATGAAAAACAGTCTTAACGTTATTATCAGCTTATATTACCAGCATTGATCCGCGTAGACTCGAGAAAAATAGACTTGCCATCTTTATCAATCAAATAGTCTGTAAGCCTACTGTCGAGAAATGACATTAACAACGTGACATAGCTAGCTATAATTCTAAAACACAATCCAGTTGATAAATGTATAGAATGTCGTTGCATGCATGCATTGTTAATTTTAACCTAGCTAGCTACCTATAGCATACTATAAACTCGCTCCAGCCTGAGCTGCTGTCAAAACAATGATAGCAACGGTACACTCTAGCTAGGGTAGCTAGCTAGTTGTTTAGCAAACTAGCATACCACTAACGTTCATTTCAAGCCGCTAGTAATGATTTGTTTTTGATAACCACATTAACAGGATGTAACGTTGGTAAGGTAGCTAGATACTTCAGTTCACATTAACTTGCTAGATATATATAAACTCTGTTAGCATGTGTGACTAACATTAGCTGCTAGCTAGCTAGAATACTTGGTTTAATTTAGCTAGAACATTAGCTTGCTCAGTTAGCAAAAAAACTATAATGTCAACTACTAGTCAACCGCAAAAGAAAATTCAAGGAACTTGTTTGTCTATTTTGTTGTGCTATTACATTTGTATTGGTGTTTCGTGTCCGATGTGCTCAGGGTGTTGCTACATGTCGTTTGTGATGTGCATCATGAGCCAAGTCACTGTAGCCTATAATGTCACTTCCCCTGTAAGAACCATGAGCACGGACTGACTTGGCTTTGCTGTACAGCAGCTGAAGCCTGCCAGCAGCCTGCCAGCATCCTACCTACCAAAGATTGTACCGTGTTCATTACAAAGTAGAAAAACAAATGTCTCTTATGGAAGATGCCAAAAGTTTGGAGACAACAATAGATGGCGAAGTCAAAAATACTGGTTTCCGTCTGTGGCGACGTTTTCACTATTATGCTTACGACAAATCCAGAACCAGTAGCCAGCTGACTAATGTTTTGTGTACGGTGTAGTAAAAACAGATAACATTAGCTAGCTAGATAAGGTTTATTTTTATTTGACCTTTATTTAACTAGGCAAGTCAGTTAAGAACAAATTCTCATTTTCAATGACGGCCTAGGAACAGTGGGTTAACTGCCTGTTCAGGGGCAGAACGACAGATTTGTACCTTGTCAGCTCGGGGATTTGAACTTGCAACCTTTCACGTGTTTAGCAGATGTTATTGCTGGTGTAGCGAAATGCTTGTGCTTTTAGTTCCGAGAGTGCAGCAATATCTGAAATGTTACTTTGGTGTTTAGAAAGCTCATTAAAAAGAGATTTAAGTACTTTACACCACTGCAATTGTAGAATAAATGTTTCTCATATCGATGCCACATAGGCTGTTTTCTAAATGAGAATTAGTTTTTTAGGGGCACTTGCTCTTTAAGCAAACAAATGAGCTACAACAACCTGCCTAACTGACTGACTGATGCAATACTCCAGCAGCAGCATATTGTGGTAGACCTGTCACGCCCCAATGTGAAGGGTTGTATTATAGTAGTAATGTAATCACAATTAGCTGCTATGTGGGAGGCGCCATAAAAAGAGATCACCCACTGGGCAAAAACAGGTTGAATCAACATTATTTCCACTTAATTTCAACCAAAAAATGTAATGTGATGATGTTCAATCAATGTGGAAAACGTATAGGAATTTTGTATTTTTTTCACCCAACTTTTAACCTAAATCCAGTGATAAGTTGACAGTTTTGGTTGATTTCACATTGAATTCACATTTGTTGACAACTCCACCAAATGTAAATCAAAACTACACGTTGAACTGTCTGTGCCCAGTGGGGGTGTTGTTGCTAGTGCACACACAATATGATGGAACCCAACCGTTAGGCGTACACATTAAACATCACAGTTTAATTGGTGTTGTGCTCATATATTGCTGTTCCTTTGCCTGTAATTTCAAGTGTTCATTCACAGACTTCAAATTGCGGTTTGAGTAAATATTTTGATGTTGAATTATGTGGACACAAAACTACTCTATTGAGAGAACGCTTATTCCCGCTAACCCTGATTTGTATCTGTTGTTTCCTCATCGCCCTGCTTTGCTGCCATCTCATTGGACGCCCAGACTGTCCGTCATGGCTTCCCCTATCAGCCGTCGTCCATGGCCCATGACCCAGTCCAGAAGATCCTGGCCATTGGGACCCAGAGCGGGGCCCTCAGACTGTATCCTTTCTGCTCTGTGTGGTGCTGTGTTCAACTCCATTGATCTGTTTGTGTTGTGTACACTAGCCCCTGGGTCCCTGAGGGGGAGGCCCTGTATGGGGCTGCTCTCAGCCCAGCCCAGACCAGCAGCAGGTAGGTGGATGGATGAATGGATAGAAAGACAATCAGAATGCCCTTGGAAGAGCAGGCTGAGCTCATGGGTGTTTATGTATACTCATTCTATCTATGTCTAATAACACATATTACAGTAAAATGGCATGTTACACTGTAAAAGAAAAAAGCCTATCCTTTACTCTTAATCCTTGATATAGAGCTAGCAGCCAGTTTACAGGGACAACAGCTTGCTGTGCTTTATAATACAGAGCAGTGGAATGGCACCCCAGGGAGCCATAGCTACAGAGAGCACCTGCCCGCTATCTCGCCTCTTGCCTGCCTGCCTGCGTCAGGCCCCTTTACTGTTCCAGCATGTGTTCTCCCTGAAAGTAGCTCATTAAGGTGTGATTACTGTCTGCCTTTCTGTCCCTCCTTGCTTTTCCCCGTTTCTGTCTCTCCATGCTGTCTGCGTTTCTGTCTCTCTCTGCTGTCTTTCTGTCTCTCATTGCTGTCTTTCTTTCTGTCTCTCTCTGCTATCTTTCTGTCTCTCCCTGTTGTCTGTCTTTCTGTCTCTCCCTGTTGTCTGTCTTTCTGTCTCTCCCTGCTGTCTGTCTTTCTGTCTCTCTCTGCTGTCTTTCTGTCTCTCCCTGTTGTCTGTCTTTCTGTCTCTCCCTGCTGTCTGTCTTTATGTCTCTCTCTGCTGTCTGTCTTTCTGTCTCTCCCTGTTTTCTGTCTTTCTGTCTCTCCCTACTGTCTCTCTTTCTGTCTCTCCCTGTTGTTTGTCTTTCTGTCTCTCCCTGATGTCTGTCTTTCTGTTTCTCTCTGCTGTATTTCTGTCTCTCTGCTGTCTGCCTTCCTGTCTCTCTCTGCTGTCTGTCTTTCTGTCTCTATCTGCTGTCTTTCTGTCTCTCCCTACTGTCTGTCTTTCTGTCTCTCCCTGTTGTCTGTCTTTCTGTCTCTCTCTGCTGTCTTTCTGTCTCTCTCTGCTGTCTTTCTGTCTCTCCCTGTTGTCTGTCTTTCTGTCTCTCCCTGTTGTCTGCCTTTCTGTCTCTCCTTACTGTCTGTCTTTCTGTCTCTCCCTGCTGTCTTTCTGTCTCTCCCTGTTGTCTGTCTTTCTGTCTCTCCCTGTTGTCTGTCTTTCTGTCTCTCCCTGTTGTCTGTCTTTCTGTCTCTCTCTGCTGTATTTCTGTCTCTCCCTGTTGTCTGTCTTTCTGTCTCTCCCTGTTGTCTGTCTTTCTATCTCTCCCTGTTGTCTGTCTTTCTGTCTCTCCCTGTTGTCTGTCTTTCTGTCTCCCTACTGTCTGTCTTTCTATCTCTCCCTGTTGTCTGTCTTTCTGTCTCTCCCTGTTGTCTGTCTTTCTATCTCTCCCTGTTGTCTGTCTTTCTATCTCTCCCTGTTGTCTGTCTTTCTGTCTCTCTCTGCTGTATTTCTGTCTCTCCCTACTGTATGTCTTTCTGTCTCTCCCTGTTGTCTGTCTTTCTGTCTCTCCCTGTTGTCTGTCTTTCTGTCTCTCCCTGCTGTCTTTCTGTCTCTCCCTGTTGTCTGTCTTTCTGTCTCTCCCTGTTGTCTGTCTTTCTATCTCTCCCTGTTGTCTGTCTTTCTGTCTCTCTCTGCTGTATTTCTGTCTCTCCCTACTGTATGTCTTTCTGTCTCTCCCTGTTGTCTGTCTTTCTGTCTCTCCCTGTTGTCTGTCTTTCTGTCTCTCCCTGCTTTTTTCTACACATGGGCTTAATGTCTACTTACATCTGAATGGAAAGGTGAGACTAAAAATTGTCTCAGTACTATTGGTGCAGGATGACAGTCCCTAAGATACTGATCGAAGGTCAGTTTAGCATACTATTTGCATTGGTATTAGATCAAGATGGAACCACAGAGTTGTTGATATGCTGGCTATGCTGGTCAGTTTACGCTGAGACAACATGTTTTTTTTTGACCACTTGAGCTGAAGTTAAACCATCAGTGAATGGTTTGGCGATTCTTCCTCCTCACTGATGTTGGAAGCTTTGAATTTGAGAGAGGAGAGAAGCGTCTTAACTTCAGTCATATCTTTGATTGATGTTGATCAGATAGAAATAGGTTTTTATCTCAGGGAGAGGAAGGTGAATGGGGAGTCATGCAACCACCCACGCTGTTCCCTTCTCAGATCAGTACTCTAGATGACGAATTGGCCTGCTTTTGCCTAATCTGAAGACGAAGATGCCTGATACAGAAGATATGCTGTTATTGGTCCTTTTTTGTACTTTGATGAAGAGGATTTCTAGGAAGCTGAGAGTCTAGTTGTAGGCATTTGTTAGAGCTGTAGTTGTGTAGCTATATATTTGCATTATGTTTATAACGTCTGTCCTGTAACTCTATGTCTGCCCTGTAGCTCTATGTCTGTCCTGTAGCTCTATGTCTGTGGTGTGGCTCTATGCTGTGATTGCCTGCTAGCTTTTGTCAATGTGTCTGTGGCGAGGCTGTTTGCGGTGCTGTCCTCTCCTTTCCGCTAGGGCCTGAGCCTAGCAGCGGGTAGTGCTGAGCGGGCTGGAGGACCAGGGGAAGAGGAGAGGACAGGATCCCCAGATCTGCCAGCCTAAGTGAATGCCCTGTGATCCTAAAAACGGTCCTATGTGTGATGCTGGGCAGGGTTAGGAGTATGTGTTTTCTGTCCCTTTGGTGCTGTCTGACTGAGAGTGAAAGAGGCTGGGGAAAGAGAGGGGGGGGAGAGAGAGAGAGACAAACACTCACATGCACATACACATGTTTGTTGTACTATCCTTGTGGGGACCAAACATTTGATTCCCATTCAAAATCCTATTTTCCCAAACCCCTAAAGCCTAAAATAGCCTTTTCCTGGTGGGGACCGGCGAAATGTCCCCACTTTTCTTTGTTTTACTATCCTTGTGAGGACTTTTGGTCACCACAAGGATAGTAAAACCAAAAACAGACAGACAGACAGAGAAAAGGGTTATGTTTGTCTGTTTGTTGATGTCACACTCCACCTAGCTGCTCAGGTTAGGCCCGTGCAGCTCCTGGGCTCTTGCACCAGAATATAACTTATATTGATCTGTGTGTTGTATTTTTTCGAATCCCCGAGCCGACTAGCTTAACCCTTATTTCTCCTGTAAGTCGCTCTGGATAAGAGAGTCTGCTAAATGATTAAAATAATGAAATGTACTACACACACCATCTCAATTGTTTGGGACCAATCTGCATCATAGGCATATCTCTGCAGCAACATATTGTCTCACAATATGTGGAGAACAATAGAAAGATGTCTATCTGCACCAGCAGTTTAGCTACAGTATATGAAATGATCTGCTCATTAAAGTGAGTGAGAAGGGACTGTATTACTAATACAGACTGCAGAATGACCATATTACAGATGCAATGAGAGGTATAGCCCTACCTTGGGAAACCTCTCTGAGGGTACTTCCCTCCTTCACGGAACCACTGATCTAACATGACCAGATCAGTGAAATGTTTGCAGTGGTTTCGAGGCTTTCATCTATCCATCTGGCATACAGCACAAGATCAGTGATGGCTTCCAGAAATGGAGGAAACAAGGAATTAGGGGTTTTCTCAGTATTGAACCAGGCCCGTGCACAGTCTCTAGGTGTGTGTTTTGTCGCTCCAAACATCACCAGATTATCTCATCTGCACACACACACACACACACACACACACACACACACACACACACACACACACACACACACACACACACACACACACACACACACACACACACACACACACACACACACACACACACACACACACACACACACACACACACACAAAGGATGGGCATATGGCTGAAACGCAACATTGAATCACAATGTACACTACATGGCCAAAAGTAGTACACTACATGGTCACCCCTTCAAATTAGTGGATTTGAATATTTCAGTCACGTCTGTTGCTGACAGGTGTATAAAATCGAGCACACAGCCATGCAATCTCCATAGACAAACATTGGCAGTAGAATGGCCTCACTGAAGAGCTCAGTGATGTTCAACATGGCACAGTCATAGGATGCCACCTTTCCAACAAGTCAATTCGTCAAATTTCTGCCCTGCTAGAGCTGCCCCGGTCAACTGTAAGTGCTGTTATTGTGAAGTGGAAGCAACGTCAGCACAAGAACTGTTCGTTGGCAGCTTCATGAAATGGTTTCCATGGCCAAGCAGCTGCACACAAGCCAAAGATCAACATGCACAATGCCAAGCGTTGGCTGGAAGGGTGTAACGTTCGCCGCCAGTAGAAACTCGTTCTCTGGTGTGATGAATCACGCTTCACCATCTGGCAGTCCGACGGACGAATCTGAGTTTGGCGGATGCCAGGAGAACACTACCTGCCGAGTGCATAGTGCCTGGGGTTGTTTTTCATGGTTTGGACTAGGCTCTTTAGTTCCAATGAGGGGAAATGTTAACGCTACAGCATATAATGACATTTTAGACAATTCTGTGCCTCCAACTTTGTAGCAACAGTTTGGGGAAGGCACTTTCCTGTTTCAGCATGACAATGCCTCTGTGCACAAAGCGAGGTCCATACAGAAATGGTTTGTCGACATCGGTGTGCAAGAACTTGACTGGCCTGCACAGAGCCCTGACCTCAACCCCGTCGAACACCTTTCGGATTAATTGTAATGCTGACTGCAAGCCAGGCCTAATCACCCAACACCAGTACCCCACCTCACTAATGCTCTTGTGGCTGAATGGAACCAAGTCCCCACAGCAATGTTCCAACATCTTGTGGAAAGCCTTCCCAGAAGAGTGGAGGCTGTTATCACAGCAAAGGGGGACCAACTCCATATTAATGCCCATGAATTTGGAATGAGATGTTTGACGAGCAGGTGTCCACATACTTTTGGTCAAGTAGTGTAGCACCTGTATTGTTTTACCTGTTGTAGTATTTTGTTGTAGCATGCCACATTAGTTATTGCATTCTAATTGCAGTTGTACACTACATATTGTCTGTTGATTGTTTAATGCATAGAATTAGTATTACAATGTGAATAGTGTCTCTATGTGGCTTTTCCCTCCGATTCTGTAGAGGTCTGACTCTGAATGTAAAGATCTGTCTGTAGAGATCTGACAGCAGCGATCTGGCTACAGAGGGCTAGCTTCACACAGAGAGAGTAGAGGAGCTAACACTGATGCTGGATGGAGCGAGAGATTTACACAGAGTAGGGCAGCCAGCATCACAGCACGGAAAATGCTGCATTTTCCAGGTCAGAAGCCATTGTGTATATACTGTATTTGTTGATTTATTCAATTCTTTATATAATTTTTCATCCCTCCCTTCCCTGTCCAGGCGTCTCTCGTCGGGAGCTAACCATTTTAGATGGCACTCCACAGTACAGACCAGGCCTGAGGTTGTGTGTGTGTCAGTACTTACATAATGCGCTGGATCTCAGGGAACGGAAGTCAAGGCTGAATGAGACAGCAACAGTGTCATCAAAGGAGCTGGCTGCTGTGTGTGTGTTTGATGTGAGTGAGTGAGTGAGTGAGTGAGTGAGTGAGTGAGTGAGTGAGTGAGTGAGTGAGTGAGTGAGTGAGTGAGTGTGTGTGTGTGAGTGTGTTTGATGAGAGTGTGTGTGTTTGATGTGAGTGTGCATATGTTTGTGTCTCTGTGTCTGCCTGGCTCCGGTATGCACATACAGTACCAGTACACGCCTACTCATTCAAGGGTTTTTCTTTATTTTGACTATTTTCTACATTGTAGAATAATAGAGAAGACATCAAAACCATGAAATAACACATATGGAATCAGGTAGTAACTAAAAAAGTGTTAGATATATTTTATATTCTTCAAAGTAGCCACCCTTTTCCTTTATGACAGCTTTGCACGCTCTTGGCATTTTCTCAACCAGCTTCACCTGGAATGCTTTTCCAACAGTCTTGAAGGAGTTCCCACATATGCTGAGCACTTGTTGGCGGCGTTTCCTTCACTCTGCGGTCCAACTCATCCCAAACCATCTCAATTGGGTTGAGGTCAGGTGATTGTGGAGACCAGGTCAACTGATGCAGCACTCCATCACTCTCCTTCTTGGTCAAATAGCCCTTACACAGCCTGGAGGTGTGTTGAGTCATTGTCCTGTTGAAAAACAAATGATAGTCCCACTAAACGCAAACCAGATGGGATGGCGTATTGCTGTAGAAGGCTGTGGTAGCCATGCTGGTTAAGTGTGCCTTGAATTCTAAATAAATCACAGACAGTGTCACCAGCAAAGCATCCCCACACCATCACACCTCCTCCTCCATGCTTCACGGTGGGAACCACACATGCTGAGATCATCCGTTCACCTATTCTGCATCTCACAAAGACACGGCGGTTGGAACCAAAAATCTCAAATTTAGACTCATCAGACCAAAGGACAGATTTCCACCGGTCTAATGTCCATTGCTCGTGTTTCTTGGCCCAAGCAAGTCTCTTCTTCTTATTGGTGTCCTTTAGTAATGGTTTCTTTGCAGAAATTCGACCATGATTCACACATTCTCCTCTGTGTGCAAAGCTGTCATCAAGGCAAAGGATGGCTGCTTTGAAGAATCTCAAATATAAAATGTATTTTGATTTGTTTAATACTTTTTTGGTTACTACATGAATCCATATGTATTATTTAATATGTTTGATTTCTTCACTATTATTCTTCAATGTAGAAAATAGTAAAATATTAAGAAAAACCCTGGAATAAGTAGATGTGTCCAAACTTTTGACTGGTACTGTCAATTAAATTGATTTATTATACTTTTTTTTGTAGCTGTTCCAAAGGAGCATCAGTGGCTGGTAGACTGTGTAGTGGCTGGAAGGCTGTGTAGTGGCTGGTAGGCTGTGAAGTGGCTGGTAGACTGTGTAGTGGCTGGTAGACTGTGTAGTGGCTGGTAGACTGTGTAGTGGCTGGTAGACTGTGTAGTGGCTGGTAGGCTGTGAAGTGGCTGGTAGACTGTGTAGTGGCTGGTAGGCTGTGTAGTGGCTGGTAGGCTGTGTAGTGGCTGGTAGGCTGTGTAGTGGCTGGTAGGCGGTGTAGTGGCTGGTAGGCTGTGAAGTGGCTGGTAGGCGGTGTAGTGGCTGGTAGGCTGTGTAGTGGCTGGTAGGCTGTGTAGTGGCTGGTAGGCGGTGTAGTGGCTGGTAGGCTGTGAAGTGGCTGGTAGGCTGTGTAGTGGCTGGTAGGCTGTGAAGTGGCTGGAAGGCTGTGTAGTGGCTGGTAGGCTGTGAAGTGGCTGGTAGGCTGTGTAGTGGCTGGTAGGCTGTGTAGTGGCTGGAAGGCTGTGAAGTGGCTGGTAGGCTGTGTAGTGGCTGGTAGGCTGTGTAGTGGCTGGAAGGCTGTGTAGTGGCTGGAAGGCTGTGTAGTGGCTGGTAGGCTGTGTAGTGGCTGGAAGGCTGTGTAGTGGCTGGTAGGCTGTGTAGTGGCTGGTAGGCTGTGTAGTGGCTGGAAGGCTGTGTAGTGGCTGGAAGGCTGTGTAGTGGCTGGAAGGCTGTGTAGTGGCTGGAAGGCTGTGTAGTGGCTGGTAGGCGGTGTAGAGGCTGGAAGGCTGTGTAGTGGCTGGAAGGCTGTGTAGTGGCTGGAAGGCTGTGTAGTGGCTGGTAGGCTGTGTAGTGGCTGGAAGGTTGTGTAGTGGCTGGTAGGCTGTGTAGTGGCTGGTAGGCTGTGTAGTGGCTGGAAGGCTGTGTAGTGGCTGGAAGGCTGTGTAGTGGCTGGAAGGCTGTGTAGTGGCTGGAAGGCTGTGTAGTGGCTGGAAGGCTGTGTAGTGGCTGGTAGGCTGTGTAGTGGCTGGAAGGCTGTGTAGTGGCTGGAAGGCTGTGTAGTGGCTGGTAGGCGGTGTAGTGGCTGGTAGGCTGTGTAGTGGCTGGAAGGCTGTGTAGTGGCTGGAAGGCTGTGTAGTGGCTGGAAGGCTGTGTAGTGGCTGGTAGGCTGTGTAGTGGCTGGAAGGCTGTGTAGTGGCTGGAAGGCTGTGTAGTGGCTGGAAGGCTGTGTAGTGGCTGGTAGGCTGTGTAGTGGCTGGAAGGCTGTGTAGTGGCTGGAAGGCTGTGTAGTGGCTGGAAGGCTGTGTAGTGGCTGGTAGGCTGTGTAGTGGCTGGAAGGCTGTGTAGTGGCTGGAAGGCTGTGTAGTGGCTGGAAGGCTGTGTAGTGGCTGGTAGGCTGTGTAGTGGCTGGAAGGCTGTGTAGTGGCTGGAAGGCTGTGTAGTGGCTGGAAGGCTGTGTAGTGGCTGGAAGGCTGTGTAGTGGCTGGAAGGCTGTGTAGTGGCTGGTAGGCTGTGTAGTGGCTGGAAGGCTGTGTAGTGGCTGGTAGGCTGTGTAGTGGCTGGAAGGCTGTGTAGTGGCTGGAAGGCTGTGTAGTGGCTGGAAGGCTGTGTAGTGGCTGGAAGGCTGTGTAGTGGCTGGAAGGCTGTGTAGTGGCTGGTAGGCTGTGTAGTGGCTGGAAGGCTGTGTAGTGGCTGGTAGGCTGTGTAGTGGCTGGAAGGCTGTGTAGTGGCTGGAAGGCTGTGTAGTGGCTGGAAGGCTGTGTAGTGGCTGGAAGGCTGTGTAGTGGCTGGTAGGCGGTGTAGAGGCCTGGAGATGCTGAACATGTTTCTGTTAATTAACGGGCAATTACCGTGAGACCAGCAGTCTTTTGCATGACAATAACCAGCTGACAAAATGTAATGACTGCCCTATGTGGAGAAACGCTTAACTCCTTCGTTCCTTCTAGCGTCGGTAGCAACATTAGCGGTAGCATCCGGGTGGGCTGGTCAAGTCCCTGAGGGAGGATGCCCTGGAAAGGCTACAGGCACAGCAGGAACTCAGTGGGGATTAGGATCAGATCCTAACCTCTTTTCCCTCCCACAACTGGGACAGGAGGGATTGGGGAAGATGGGAAAATGAAATAACCTTCACTTTGGAGCTACTGTCTTGTGAGAGCTTGGAAGGATAGGTGTGTTTGTGTATGTGGGCGCATCCGTGCACGCGCGTGTGCGCCTGGTGTGTGTGCGTATGTGTACGCTGGTGGATGACTTGTTTCAGCCAGATGGCAGGTCTTGCTGATTAACAGTGTATCTAACAGGAAGAACCCACAGGACAGATGGGGTCATAGGGGAGCATTAAAATAATATCTCAGTCTTATCCTCCCCCATAAAAAACATGAACTTGCGCTTGTCTTTTCCTACTACCGCTGACTTTGTTGATCATTTCTTTATTTGAGGAAAAATGTACATACTTCGACTTGTAATATGTGATTGTCTCGCATAGCTATCTTAAGATGATTGTACTAACTGTAAATCTCTCTGGATAAGATTGTCTGCTAATTGACTGAAATGTCAAAATTAGTAGAGGAGACATGGAGTGTAGATGTCAACTGTCATATCAACTTTACTTAACCAGGCCTAGCTATACAGTATCTGTGTCATGTAGTCAGTGCAACAGTCATGTAGTATAGGGTGGTGTTGGATTCTGAGTACAATCAATGCCATTGCACTGAAGGGCTGTGGAGCTTGACTCAAGTGAATTATTATTCAATTCTTTAACATCTATAAAGCTGCTGAACCCTTTTGTAACCTCACTAGATGACACTTGACAGTGGACATTGTCACCATCCCTGTCCCTGTGTATTTCAGTGTTTTTCAGCCCAAAGTCTCTTAGCCATGACAAGCTCTCTACAGGATGGTTTTTAAGCAATAAAACTAGGTTGTCATAGAAATCCCCGGTAGGTGACGTCTTTCCAGATCCTATTAAATAAAGTACTGTACAATTACCTCTTCCTATAATTCTACTGGCTTCTGCAGCCTCCCAGACGGCCATCCCTTATCTCTCTGCTGCTGTGCCCCTATCCTGCCTTGAATGATGGCCGTGTGTGTGTGTGTGTGTGTGTGTGTGTGTGTGTGTGTGTGTGTGTGTGTGTGTGTGTGTGTGTGTGTGTGTGTGTGTGTGTGTGTGTGTGTGTGTGTGTGTGTGTGTGTGTGTGTGTGTGTGTGTGTGTGTGTGTGTGTCATTCTACTCAGGAGGAAGGACATGTGTGATTCACTGGATCGCTAATGGAAAAGTTTTAGCGAGAGATTCAATATTGTCTTGGCTCAGAAAATGGTGCCCCCCGTCCCCCTCCTCCTCGTCCCCAACCCACTTTCTGTAATTTACCCTCCCAGTGAGTCACCACAATAAAAAAGTGGCCAAGTGGTCTCTCTATTAAATCCAAAACCAATGTGATTGGATGATAACAAATCTTGATGACCCGAGGCCTAACAGCCAGACAAGGAATAAAGGAATATCCACTGAACAAAAATATAAACGCAACATGCAACAATTTAAAAGATTTTACTGATTTAAAGTTCATATAAAGAAATCTGTCAATTGAAATAAATTCATTAATCACTAATCTATGGTTTTCACATGACTGGGAATACAGATATGCGTCTGTTGGTCACAGATAACTTTAAAAAAACGTACGGGTGTGGATCAGAAAACCAGTCAGTATCTGGTGTGACCACCATTTGCCTCATGCAGAGCGACACATCTCCTTCGCATAGAGCTGATCAGGCTGTTGATTGTTGCCTGTGGAATGTTACTGGGAACTGGAACACACGGTCGTGCATGTCTATCCCAAACATGCTCAATGGGTGACATGTCTGGTGAGTATGCAGGCCATGGAAGAACTGGGACATTTTCAGCTTCCAGAAGTTGTGTGCAGATCCTTGCAGACATGGGGCCGTGTATTATCATGCTGAAACATGAGGTGATAGCGGCGGATGAATGGCACAACAATGTGCCTCAGGAGCTCGTCACAGTATCTCTGTGTATTCAAATTGCCATCTATAAAATGTGTTTGTTGTCCGTAGCATATATGCCCATACAATAACCCCACCGCCACCATGGGGCACTCTGTTCACAACATTGAGATCAGCAAACTGCTCGCCGACATGACGGCCATCTGCCCTGTACAGTTTAAACTGGGATTCATCAGTGAAGAGCACACTTCTCCAGCGTGCCAGGGGCCACTGAAGTCAGTTACAACGCCGAACTGCAGTCAGGTCAAGACCCTGGTGAGGATGTCAAACACGCAGATGAGCTTCTCTGAGACGGTTTCTTCAGTTGTGCAAACCCACAGTTTCATCAGCTGTCCGGGTGGCTGGTCTCAGACGATCCTGCAGGTGAAGAAGCCGGATGTGGTGGTTCTGGGCTGGCGTGGTTACATGTGATCTGCGGTTGTGAGGCCGGTTGGATGTACTGCCAAATTCTTTAAAAGGACGTTGGAGGCATCTTATGGTAGAACAATTAACATAAAATGTTCTGGCAACAGCTCTGGTGGACATTCCTGCAGTCAGCATGCCAATTGCACACTTCTTCAAAACTTGAGACATCTGTGGGATTGTGTGACAAAACTGCACATTTTAGAGTGGCCTTTTTTTGTCCCCAGCACAAGGTGCACCTGTGTAATGATCATGCTGTTCAATCAGCTTCTTGATATACCACGTCTGTCAGGTGGATGGATTATCTTGGCAAAGAAGAAACGCTCACTAACAGGGATGTAAACAAATTTGTTCACAAAATTTGAAAGAAATAAGCTTTTTGTGCGCATGGAACATTTCTGAGATCTTTTATTTCAGCTCATGAACCATGGGACCGACACTTTACATGTTGCGTTTATATTTTTTTTCAGTGTAATAGAAATGGTGGGAACTGTGAAACCCTGAAGTGAATTGATACCTATTCAGGACTGGAGTGGCATGATGTGGTCCTGGTAACCAGAGTCTGTGGTGCATTTCATCTCAATTCCAGGTTTGGAATTGTATTGCACTCTAAATGAGAAATTCCATGTCTGATTTATGTAACAGAAATTGAAATGAAGTTGACCCTCAGCGTCTTTGCCTGTTAACGATATTTGCTTACCCTCTGTTAGATCAGTCTGTTTCTCTATCTCGCTCTCTTCTCTCCCTCTGCCTCCTCTTCTCTTTTTTGCCCTCCCTCCCTCCCTCCCTCCCTCCCTCCCTCCCTCCCTCCCTCCCTCCCTCCCTCCCTCCCTCCCTCCTTTACTCTACTCTTTGTTGAACACCTCTCTCCTCCCCCTGCCACTGCAGATGGTAGTGTGTGGGTTGTGTGTGTGTTGGCCAGGTGAGGTAGAAAACAAACTGTGCTATGTCCCCGTGCAGGCCAGGCTACCTGGTGCCTGAGATGTCACCTTCCTGTGCACTAATTACAGTCAACAGACGGCAGCACACGCTCGACTGGCTTCTCGCTGTAAATACAGGCCTCATGTGGACACAGAGAAGGGAGAAATACAGGTACACACACACACACACACACACACACACACACACACACACACACACACACACACACACACACACACACACACACACACACACACACACACACACACACACACACACACACACACACACACACACACACACACACACACACAGGTGTAGAACAAATGGTCGATGGATGCCCCCATGGCGAGTGTGCACAGATCAGAGAATCACTCTCTCTCTCCCTTCAATTACCTCCAGCCTCCATGGTGGAGGGGAATAGCTAATGCCAGAGAAAGGGAGGGGAGGGAGTGTCATTATGATAGGCTAATATGAGCTGGATGAGTGAAATGCAGAGCCGTGTGTGTACTGCGCCCCTTCTCCTCTTCCTTGTTTTTGTAATGGTTCCCTCCTTTCTTTAAAAAAGTATTAAAAAAGTATGAATGGAGTGTGCTCATTGAAAACAATAAATTTTTTCTTTGTTAGGGGCAATGTTGGGGCGTCGGACTAGTAACCAAAAGGTTGCAAGATCAAATCCACGAGCCGACAAGGTAAGAATCTGTCCTTCTGCCCCTGACCCCACTGGTCCTAGGCCGTCATTGAAAATAAGACTTTGTTCGTAACTGACTTGCCTAGTTAAATAAAGGTAGAAAAATGTTCTACATACCAAGATCTTTTCCTGGAAAACGGTGTTTACTTGACTCATATATTGCAAAACCCCCATGGCAGTTCTTGGAATTCATGTTAAAGATTATGAATCATAATGCCATAGTTTTGTTATATAAATGCCACATGGTATCACATGTCATATCCTAATGGCATAGTCTTAACATTTAAAAGTGAAAATTAGAGCGGCAGTTAGATGCTGGGAACTGTTTTAAATAGTAGTAGCAGACATCTGCATATGAGATAGTGGGATGCAGGTTGTGGTTGGCTCCAGTGATGTAGTGGAGGGTAAACTAATGCAAATACAGTTTACCCAGCTATTTTCATTCCATAAATATGGTTAATACTCACCTATTACGTTATATTATCATTTTTTGCATTAGCATTTATGCTACTGGCCTAATGTCATTTTGGAAATGTTAGTATGCTAGCATTTACCCATCATGTATTTACCTCTATATCCTTGGCTGTCTCCCTTTCTCAGAGTGACGTGATTATATGATAAGGATCTGACACGCGGCTTTAGAGTGGTGCTCTGTCCGAAATGCTAGTACAACAGTCATGTACAGGTTGAGAGTGATGTGATGACATGGGCCCTGACTACCTGACCCTGTCAGTGGTTCCTGTGAGGAGATTTTGTTCCCTCACCTAATGCAGTGCCCTTCATCTGACCTCTGCCTCTCTACGGGCCCTAAGTGCAAACTGCATATATATATATGATATTTATATATATATCTCTCTCTCTCTCTCTCTCTCTCTCTCTTCTACCTTTTCCACTCTTTTCAACATTCTTGCTTTCTCTCTTTATTTTTGAATCTCTTATTTTTTTGTATCATTCTGTCATTCTCTGAAGTGCTGTGTAAACAGATCAAGAGGCTTAAAGGCCAGAGGCTTCGCATGTGGAAATGTGTGTGCATGTGTATGTGGAGTGGTGGAGGGTTTGAAGTTTGCAAGCGTTATGCTAGCTCCCCGTCCACACTCGTGCTAGCTACTGTGCTGTTCCTGGAAAGCCAGTAGTCAGTCAGTCAGTCAGTGTGCCTGCCTACTGACTAACGCCTAGATGCATCACCAGCACATCACATAGCACATCCCCACTCCAACCTCCCCAGTCCTGCTATGGTGTCTTCTTGAAGTACCCTCCCCCAGGACACTCAGCTGCTATGGAAAACTACTGACATATAGAGGCTATGACAACGAGATACTGCCGGAGGTGTAACCGGGTTTACTGCATTGTAAGGACGTTTGAAAGAATAGCCATGGAAGTAAACTGTTCAGACTAGACTTTATACTGTAAATGGTGTCCATTTTATTCTAGTGTTGATATGACAGTATTGCTGGGTACTTAACTGTACAGAAATACTACAATGTCGTGGTTAACGGCAATTTATTGGTTCTTTGTAGTAACCTTACCAATATGGCCATCAAGCTGTCATTCAACAGTAATAGACATCTTTTTCAATGGTCTTGGCTGTTTCTGTTGATGGAAACTGACATGATCTTAGACCTGTCACTAAACATAGACAGGCTTTAGAGCTGTAAAGCTTTAGAGCTGTGTGTTGCCTCCCACTGGGCACCCACTGGTTGTATCAACATTGTTTCCACGTCATTTCAGTGTGTTCTTTGATGTAGTGTAGAGACACCTGAAGGACGTAAGATGTGTATTAATGTCTGGGATGTGACCTCGGTAACACCCTTCTCCTCTGTCTGCACGGATGACACACACACACATATGTCTTTCTTTCCTTCTCAATTCGCTCTCCCCTGCTCTTCTTTCTCTCTATCTCTTTAACTTTCTCCTTATCGTTTTCTCTCTGTCAGTCTCACTATCTCTCTCCTCTCTTTCTTTCCCCTGTCTCGCCCCTGTCTCTCTGAGTTATCTCTCTATCCCTTTTCTCTATTCCCTTAGTAATGATGAATCATCTGCATTACTCTGACTGTACGCCTAACCACATTTGATCACAGCCCAGCCCCAGGATCTGCCAATCACATCGGCCCATACTCGACTGACGGCCCATCAGGGGCCCGTGTTTCCATAGTGCCTGTCTCCGTGACAGACTGTGTGGTGGCATAACAAAAGAGGTTTGGGTTTCGCTCCTTTGAAAAACATCCCCTCAGTGTTGTTAGTGTCTCGATTCAAAGAGCATCGACGTCACAAGAAACCATTCTCTCCATCTTTCCCTCATAGCTAACTAAGCGAAGCGCCTTGACACCGTCAAGCTTGCTAATGTGCTTTGGGAAACTTCCATATCTGACACACCCTCTTGATTTGGTCTCATGAAGCAACATTTGAAATTATGTTTTTTACATTGGATAAAAGCAGAGACACAGACCCACAGAATGGTATATCATACACTGCATTTGAGGAACAATGGGAAAGTCATTCTGCTTTGAATGTTGATAAACTTGTAATCTCACTTTTGAGAAAATGGCCTTTGAATGTTTTGGTACCCACCCATTCAGCGTCGTTCACACCCTTTTAAGCCTCAGCCCCACCCATCTCTTTAAGGGGTGATCGGAGCATTTTGTCCTAACAACAATAGTCAAGCACCCAAGCCAACTGGCTAACTTTGGCTAGCTTGCTAGCTACTTCCAGACACAAATGAGCGAACAGCTCACAGCTCATAATTTAACTCGCCCTAGCAGAGCTGGTTAGGCTGTTTTTATGTTATCCAGAGCGTTGGTGACTGCAACTGTGCTGCTGGCAACCATTTATGTTTTTTTGCCAACGTTTACTGACATCGGCCATATTCAACGGTGTTAAGCGTTCGTAAATTCGTAAATTATTCTGTGCTCTGGCACATTTTTAAATTTCATTTTTAAATCTTCAACAAAAATGAAAAGAAACCGCAACTTAAAATCTTAACCGTCATTTGGATTGAAGGGCTCCAGGGCCAAGAACAAGTCTTTCAAGAGGAAGGGAAGGAATCATAGTACACTTCAGTATCAACTCTTACATAAATACCAGTAAAAGATAAAACAAAAATAGACTGATGCCAAGTGATGGTAGTAGGAAAGCAAGTGCTCTGAAATCGGAGTAGATAGCCAGAACGAATTTACCAGCTACGTCTATCAACAGTTGTCGCAGTGACATTCTATTGAAATGGATACTTGCATAGTGGAGTCTTTTGTTAAGACATGTAGCTAGCTAGCTAGCTGAACAATGAACTATAATCCCAACTCATGACGGTACTACCCTGCATGAATTTGCAGGTAGCTAACCAACCAGGTTCAACGTTACCAAGCTAACATTAGGCTATAACTAGCAAAACAAATGGCTCTGAGATACGAATAATAAGATCATACACGTAACGTTAGCCAGCAAGCCAGTCAGCTAACATTAGCTAGCTAGCTATCAGTACACTTCAACTTGAAATGAAAACAACTTTCTGTCAAAATTAGAAATGTGTAATATCTGAACATCTTACCTGTATACATCATGGATGGATGCTTCTTCCTGTCACAGATGCCATGGTTGCCCTTAGTTTTAAGATGTAATCCGGAGACAGGTGTTTTCTCCATCTCCTTAGCAATCATACTTTAATTCCACTGATTTCAAAACTTGGTCCTCCAGAAGGTGGAGAGCAACACTTATGCAGTTCTACAACACGATAAATAAAATAAAAAAGCCGCGTTAGACAGGATTACCTACACATACTGACCAGCACAAATAGACAGAAGCAGGCTATATGGCAGACCAATCCAAACTCATCTCTCAGCATGTCCAACCCACTCATTATCTCAGCCAATCATGGCTAGTGGGAAGGATGCTGACTTTTTCTGTGGCCAGCCAACTAGGCTCGGAATTTAACATTTGTATTTACAGATGTCATACAAGTCTGTTATTAAGGCACATGAAAGTTCACATGTTCCAGAAGGCATTTCTGCCTAAAAAACCCGCTTAATGATAAAATAAAAAAAGTTTACTTTGAAATGGCTCTCTTGTGAAGTAGTGATCCGCAACATACGCCTAGTTTCCTGAACCGATTAATATATACAGTTAATTCGGAAAGTATTCAGACCCCTTGACTTCTTCCACATTTTGTTACATTACAGCCTTATTCTAAAATTGATTAAATATATTTTTTTTTATTTTCAATCTAAACACAATATCCCATAATGACAACGCAAAACAACATTATTTTTGTATATGTATATTAAAAATGTGGCTATCATAAAGAACTTCAAATGCCACGATGAGGTAAAGGTAAGAATTAAAAATGTATTCGGACCCTTTGCTATGAGACTCGAAATTGATCTCAGGTGCATCCTGTTTCCATTGATCATCCTTGAAATGTTTCTACAACTTGATTGGAGTCCACCTGTGGTAAATTCAATTGTTTGGAGATGATTTGGAAAGTCAACTGTCTATATAAGATCTCACAGTTGACAGTGCATGTCAGAGAAAAAACCAAGCCATGAGGTCAAAGGAATTGTCCATAGCGCTCCAAGACAGGATTGTGTCAAGACACAGATCTGGGGAAGGGTACCAAAAAATGTCTGCATTTGGCCTCCATCATTCTTAAATGGAAGAAGTTTGGAACCACCAAGTCTCTTCCTAGAGCTGGCTGCCCAGCCAAACTGAGCAATCGGGGGAGAAGGGCCTTGGTCAGGGCGGTCACCAAGAACCTGATAGTCATTCTGACAGAGCTCCAGAGTTCCTTTGTGGAGATGGGAGAACCTTCCAGAAGAACAATCATCTATGCAGCCCTCCACCACTCAGGTCTTTCTGGTAGAGTGGCCAGATGGAAGCCACTCCTCAGTAAAAGGCACATGACAGCCCCCTTGGAAGGATGGTGGTGCTGTGGGGGTGTTAATCAGTGGCAGGGACTGGGAGATTAGTCAGGATTGAGGGAAAGATGAACGGAGCAAAGTACAGAGAGAGATCCTTGATGAATACCTGCACCAGAGTGCTCAGGACCTCAGACTGGGGCAAAGGTTCACCTTCCAACAGGACAACGACCCTAAGCACACAGCCAAGACAACGCAGGAGTGGCTTCGGGACAAGTCTCTGAACACTTTCCGAATGCACTGTGTGTGGTGAATTATCCAAGGTTAAATCTAGGAGAACAACAGGGAGCTGCATGGTGTTGAGGACTATTATACAGTGGTGGAAAAAGTACCCAATTGTCATACTCAAGTAAAAGTTAAAGTCACCCAGTAAAATACTACTTGAGTAAAAGTCTAAATGTATATAATTGTAAATATATTGAAGTATTAACAGTAAATGTAATTGCTAAAATATACTTAGGGGTCAAAAGTAAAAGTAAAAGTATAAATCATTTCAAATTCCTTATTTTAAGCAAACCAGATACCATTTTCTTGTTTTTTAAGTTTACGGATAGCAGGGCACACTCCAACACTCAGAGATGATTTACAAACTAAGCATGTGTTTAGTGAGTTTGCCAGATCAGAGGCAGTAGAGATGACCAGGGATGTTCTCTTGATATGTGCAAGAATTGGACCATTTTCCTGTCTTGCTAAGCCTTCTAAATGTAACGAGTACTTTTGGCTGTCAGGGAAAATGTATGGAGTAAAATAACATTATTTTCTTTAGGAATGTAGTGAAGTAAAAGTAGTCAAACAATATAAATAGTAAATTACAGATACCCCCAAAAACTACTTAAAACCTCTCTAGGGTACGTGAGACGTTAGCGTCCCACCTCTTCAACAGCCAGTGAAAGTGCAGGACGCCAAATTCAAAACAACAGAAATCCCATAATTAAAATTCCTCAAACATACATGTATTTTACACCATTTTAAAGATACACTTGTTGTAAATCCAGCCACAGTGTCCGATTTCAAAAAAGCTTTACGTCGAAAGCAAACCAAACGATTATGTTAGGTGAGTGCCTATTCACAGAATAACACAGCCATTTTTCCAGCCAAAGAGAGGATTCACAAAAAGCATAAATATAGATAAAATGAATCACTAACCTTTGATGATCTTCATCAGATGACACTCATAGGACTTCATGTTACACAATACATGTATGTTTTGTTCGGTAAAGTTCATATTTATATCCAAAAATCTGAGTTTACATTGGTGCCTTACGTTCAGAAGTCACAAAACATCCTTTGATTTTGCAGAGAGCCACATCAATTTACAGGAATACTCATAATAAACATTGCTAAAAGATACAACTGTTATGCATGGAATTTTAGATGCACTTCTCCTTAATGCAACCGATGTGTCAGATTTCAAAAAAGCTTTACGAAAAAAGCAAACAATGCAATAATCTGAGTCGGCGCTCAGAGCCCAATCAAGACACAAATATAGCCACCATATTATGCAGTCAACAGAAGTCAGAAGTAACAATATAAACATTCACTTACCTTTGATGATCTTCATCAGAATGCACTCCCAGGAATCGCAGTTCCACAATAAATGTTTGTTTTGTTCGATAATGTCCATCATTTATGTCCAAATTCCTCCTTGTTGTTCTAGCGTTCAGTACACTTTCCAAACTCACGACGCGCGGGCAGGTCCAGCGGAAAGTTACGAAAAGCGGACGAAAAGTTAAAAAAGTTATATTACAGTCCGTAAAAACATGACAAACGAAGTATTGAATCAATCTTTAGGATGTTTTTAACATAATTCTTCAATAATGTTCCAACCGGAGTATTCCTGTGTCTTCAGAATTGCGATGGAACAGAGCTCGCTCTCACGTGAACGCGCATGGTCAGAGCATGGTCACTTCATGGCAGACCTGACTCATTCCTCTCTGCTTTGGCCCCACTAAACAGTAGAGGCATCAGACAAGGTGGTTCTAACGACTGTTGACATCTAGTGGAAGCCTTAGGAAGTGCAACATTACCAATATCCCACTGTATCTTCAATAGGAGCTGAGTTGAAAATCGACCAACCTCAGATTTCCCACTTCCTGGTTGGATTTTTTCTCCGGTTTTTGCCTGCTTGATGAGTTCTGTTATACTCACAGACATCATTCAAACAGTTTTAGAAACTTCAGAGTGTTTTCATCCGGACGTGAAAATACTGACCCCTACCCCAAAGAAGTTTTTAAGTAGTACTTTCAAGTATTTTAACTTAAATACTTTACACCACTGTTATTATTTAGCCAGCAGCATACCAACCTGCATCCCACTGCTAGTTTGCATCTGAAGCTAAGCAAGGTTGGTCCTGGTCGGTCCTTGGATGGGAGACCAGATGCTGCTGGAAGTGGTGTTGGAGTGTCAGTAGGAGGTGCCCTTTCCTTTGGTCTAAAAAAGATATACCCATGTTCCAGGGCAGTGATTGGGGGTGCTGTCTTTTGGATGGGATGTTAAACAGATGTCCTGACTCTCTGTGGTCACTAAAGATCCCATGGAGTAGTGGTGTTAACCCCGGTGTCCTGGCTAAATTCTCAATCTGGCCCTCATACTGTCACCTAATCATTCCCAGCTTGTAATTGGCTCATTCATCCCTCTCCCCTGTAACTATTCCCCAGGTTGTTGCTGTAAATGAGAATGTGTTCTCAGTCAACTTACCTGGTAAAATAAGGGTTAGAAAATATATAGTATTTACTCGCAGCCACTGAGTCCTACTGTCCTGTTGCTCCTCCATAGGGAGCTGATGACAGTCTCACCACTGCCTATGGGGAAGACACACGAACACACACACACGCACGCACGCACACACACACAAAAAGACGTGTGACACGATGATGCAAGGACAGCCACATGGCTGTCATGTTAACCGCCCAACCCCCGCATCGTTGAGGACCTGTGTGCTTTAATATGTGTGTATGTGTGTGTGTTTGTGTGCATGTGTGCATGCAAGCATGCATGTTAGCAGCGTGAATGGCCACAGGTAGGGCTCTAAATAAAACATTTTCATTGGTAGCACTGGTGCTCACAACTTAAAAATGTTAGAAGCACCACATGAAATTTAGGACCACCAGAAAATCTGATTTTTAAGTTGAGATACATTCTATATTGGGCCTATATGAATTACATCTACTTTTGAAGCACAAGTTATGTAACATTTATATGTAATGTGTAACATTTTTTTTTTTTTGTTTAACTGGGCAAGTTAGTTAAGAACAAATTCTTATTTACAATGAAAGCCTAGGAACAGTGGGTTAACTGCCTTGTTTAGGGGCAGAACAAAATGATTTTACCATGTCAGCTTGGGGATCCGTTCTAGCAACCTTTCGGTTACTAGTCCAACACTCTAACCACTAGGCTATCTGCCGCCCCATTGTAACGACATTAGTTTATTATTAAAGCTAAAATGTTTATACAAATACCTGTCATTGAAATTACAAAGTCATTTGTGGAATATTTGGTTTCTACATTGTGTATAAATCACTATTTTCCTATTGAGATGCATTACATTGAAAATTGTACACTGTTTCTTTAAAAACATCAGGATTATGATGAGGACATACAAGAGATCTGTCATTCATTCATTGCTATGATCATTGATCTTCTGAAGATTAAGCTATCCCTTTTCCTTTCTTTCTGTGCCCCCAAATATTGGGGTATACTGGTAAAGTTAGCTAGGTAGCCCATGAGGTAACATTACTGAACACAGTGTAAACAAATGTTTATCGACGCGCAAGTAGTTTTAGAAAGGCCCACGACATGGTTTATGAATGTAAATTGCAGTCCTGGTGATCCGCTATAGGAAGATGAAAATGTTGCGCTGGTAATATGCGTCAGATCTTTTGACCTGGTCCTGCTAGAAGCAGAACCAGCAGTAATGGTGCAACCATGACGCTATGGAATCTGCACTCGCTTTCTTCTCTTGGGCACTTGGAAACAACGGTACATCGAAGCATTATCATTACAACAATTATTTTCTGGGAGATTTTTTTCATAGTCTCACAGTGCTCCTAAAATAAAACTCCTGTTCGCACAGCAAAATATTTAATTGCATATATGACCAAAGTAGTTGCACTTTAGAGCCTTGGCCACAGGGATGTTTGTGCTTTTCCGTCTGATTGAGCTAGAATGATGTTGTGATGTCAAATGTAGGAATGGGGAGGGGCAAAGGGGCTGAGACGGACAACTGAAGGCTGGAGGGAGTACATGGAGTGGGAGACAGAGGAATAGAGGACGAGAGAGAGGGAGGACATGGAGTGGGAGACAGAGGGATAGAGGAAGAGAGAGAGGGAGGACATCAAGCGAAAAATGTACTGTATCTAGAAGCAGGGGGTGGTGGAACATTGCGTCTGTTTGTCTTAGTATCATCCTCTGACTGGGAATCAGGGAAACAGCAGGAGACAAACACACTGTTCTAAAACACAACTACTGCAATCCGACAGTCAGGCAGACAGAGAGAGAATAGTCCCAACATTCCAGAACAGAACAGCATAGCCAGTGACATTCTATCGTTCTTAATTTCTATGAACACAGCTAGCTACCATAAAGATTTTATAGCAGTAGAATAAAACAGTAGTACTCACATCATTCAGGAACAGTGAGACAGTGAGAGAACAGAGGCCAGGCAAAGCCCCGTCTACAGTCTACACTATACTAGAATCAACAGTGTGCTTGATCTTTGTCTTGATTGTGTGGGAGACTGCAGCTATTTTGTACATCTGTGATTATAGGACCCATAACATGGTCCATGGCTGTGTACTCCCCATCCTACCCCTACAGCCTGGCTGTGTACTCCCCATCCTACCTCTACAGCCTGGCTGTGTACTCCCCATCCTACCCCTACAGCCTGGCTGTGTACTCCCCATCCTACCCCTACAGCATGGCTGTGTACTCCCCATCCTACCCCTACAGCCTGGCTGTGTACTCCCCATCCTACCCCTACAGCCTGGCTGTGTACTCCCCATCCTACCCCTACAGCATGGCTGTGTACTCCCCATCCTACCCCTACAGCCTGGCTGTGTACTCCCCATCCTACCCCTACAGCCTGGCTGTGTACTCCCCATCCTACCCCTACAGCATGGCTGTGTACTCCCCATTCTACCCCTACAGAATGGCTGTGTACTCCCCATCCTACCCCTACAGCATGGCTGTGTACTCCCCATCCTACCCCTACAGCATGGCTGTGTACTCCCCATCCTACCCCTACAGCCTGGCTGTGTACTCCCCATCCTATCCCTACAGCCTGGCTGTGTACTCCCTATCCTACCCCTACAGCCTGGCTGTGTACTCCCTATCCTACCCCTACAGAATGGCTGTGTACTCCCCATCCTACCCCTACAGCCTGGCTGTGTACTCCCTATCCTACCCCTACAGAATGGCTGTGTACTCCCCATCCTACCCCTACAGCCTGGCTGTGTACTCCCTATCCTACCCCTACAGAATGGCTGTGTACTCCCTATCCTACCCCTACAGCCTGGCTGTGTACTCCCTATCCTACCCCTACAGAATGGCTGTGTACTCCCCATCCTACCCCTACAGCCTGGCTGTGTATCCCCCTTCTCTTTTTCCTCCCACACTCTTTCCCATCCTCTGGGGCCTGGTCTCCAGGGCTTGAGCGATGGAAAGGGAGGGATAGATGAAGAGGAAGAGAAGGAGGGATAGGCACAGTAAAGGAGAAGTGTCTAAACATGGAGAGAGGCCAGCAAGCCGACTCAGTCACACTATCTGAGTCAGAGCCCTGGTGTTGCGTGGGTGGAGCTTCCGTCTTTTGGCAGGCATACTATTGGCTGTCCCCAGTCCAACGGGGGTTGGCTAAATCACTGCCCCCACACGGTGGTTCAGTGCCCCCACAGGGTCCTCTCTCAGTGGGGGTGGAGGTCCTTCTGGCCCTGGTGCTGCAGGGGGGACGCCCACCAGCGTTTACCCGCCACAGACTGCACCACAGTGGAGCAGAGTGCCTCTCACACCCTCCCTCTCACCTCCCCACCCCCGTATGCCCTGAGAATATAGGGACTAAAGATAGATATGCAAAGGAAGGAATATTTACAGTACAATATTGACAAATCACTCTTGATGGAGACTTTCTGAACCAATTTAAAGATGATCTGATTTTGAAGTTATTTTCAATTGGAAGGATTGGCACTGCACTGTATATGAAAAATAACATTATTTGCAACTTCTTTTTAGACAAGATGGTATCTCGTCAACACAATGCTGGCTAAGATACTCCAATTCTGATTACATTAATCTAGGTTCTAATCGCTCATTGTGAGATAGGAACATCATATATCCATATTATCCACAGAACAGGCTGGTCAGGCTTCCCACCGGGTGAATGATGAACACACGCTGTGAAAAGGCTTAGCTAGCAACGTTGCGAGGCTGCCATTAGCTCTCATTTGGGGTCTATTGCCATGATTCTTCTTCCTGTCTGGCGCTTGGCAAGACTTTCACTTTCTCATTAAGAACGCTGTCAATGATTGCTGATAACACGGATCGGCCTGAAACATCAAACGCATTAATCTACACAGTCCTATACAGCTTCTGCCAGGGACCTCACGATGTTCCCTCACCACTTTAACCCTTTCAGTATTGGTTGGCTACTAACGGTTGTAACTCTATTTCAAGGTCATCCGTTGCTAGAGTAGAATGGCAATGCTATACTGTAGATGAGATACAGGATCTACAAAGAATCGATATTATATTCAAAGTATAATATATTCCCATTGTCTTATACATTGACAATGAAAAATCGTCTTGATATCTTGATATTTCTAAAGATATAGAACCACTGCGGATATATTTTGAAGATGCTCCTGCTGCTGCTGATGATGATAGCGTTTGTGCGGTCAAGTAAGTTGATGCTTCGCTTTGACAAAAATTGCCTCTAATGTTATCTCCTTGTTCTATCTTTTCTCTCTCTCTCTCTGATTGTGTGTCTTTCTGTCTCTCTGTCTCTCAGCAGGTAGTTCTCTGTGGAACAATCAATGGCTGGGCTCTGGTGCTAATTTTTTAAAACTGTTGCTGCAGTGCCATGCAGTTTTAATGGAGAAGGCCATTGTAGGGGGTTGTGCTGTGTTTGGGGATGTGCATATGTGTGTGTGTCAGAGAGGGAGAAGAGAGAAATCTCCATTAAGTTTAAGGGAGTTACTACGCTAGTGATGTCTGATCTCTTACCCAAAGAGCTTGATCTTTCTAGAATACACAGTGTGTGTGTGTGTGTGTGTGTGTGTGTGTGTGTGTGTGTGTGTGTGTGTGTGTGTGTGTGTGTGTGTGTGTGTGTGTGTGTGTGTGTGTGTGTGTGTGTGTGTGTGTGTGTGTGTGTGTGTTTGCTTGATTAACATGTGAAACCCTATGTGGTTGGTGGCAGTGCTGCAGCATCTGTGCACAGCCCGCAGGAGTCAATTGATAAGGTCTCTGTCTCTCTCTCTTCTCTGCTGTTTTGCCGAGCTGATTCCGTTCCTTAATGCTACACCCCCCTCTGTTTCCTCTGTTCACATGCCCCTATTTGCTTCACCTACACACCACCTGGCAGGAATCTGGACCTGGGAGTATGCATGTGTCTGTGTATGTTTGTGTGTGTGTGTGCGTGTGTGTGCATGAGTGGTGACTCACCGTGTGTGACCAGACCACCTTGTGTGTACAGACGTATGATCCTAGTACCTGCTGTGTTGATATATACAGTGTGTGTGTATATATTGAATATATTTGTGTGCATGTACAATGCTTTCAGAAAGTTTTCACACCCCTTGACTTGTTCCACATTTTGTTGTGTTACATCCTGAATTTAAAATGGATTAAATTTAGATTTTTTTGTCACTGGCTAACACACATTACCCTATAATGTCAAAGTGGACTT
Organism: Salvelinus alpinus; assembly: GCF_045679555.1. Lineage (NCBI taxonomy): Eukaryota > Metazoa > Chordata > Actinopteri > Salmoniformes > Salmonidae > Salvelinus > Salvelinus alpinus. The sequence goes on along the minus strand of NC_092093.1, from coordinate 24,320,046 downwards.
ACAGTTGAAGTCGGAAGTTTACATACACCTTAGCCAAATACATTTAAACTCAGTTTTTACAGTTCCTGACATTTAATCCTAGTAAAAATTCCCTGTTTTAGGTCAGGTAGGATCACCACTTTATTTTAAGAATGTGAAATGTCAGAATAATAGTAGAGAGAATTATTTCTTTCAGTTTTTATTTCTTTCATCACATTCCCAGTGGGTCAGAAGTTTGCATACACTCAATTAGTGTTTGGTAGCATTGCCTTTAAATTGTTTAACTTGGGTCAAACGTTTTGGGTAGCATTTCACAAGCTTCCCACAATAAGTTGGGTGTATTTTGGCCCATTCCGCTTGACAGAGCTGGTGTAACTGAGTCAGGTTTGTAGGCCTCCTTGCTTGTACATGCTATTTCAGTTGTGCCTAAAAATTGTTAATAGGATTGAGGTCAGGGCTTTGTGATGGCCACTCCAATACATTTTGCCACAACTTTGGAAGTATGCTTGGGGTCATTGTCCATTTGGAAGACCGATTTGCGACCAATATTTAACTTCCTGACTGATGTCTTGAGATGTTGCTTCAATATATCTACCAAATTTCCCTACCTTATGATGCCATCTATTTTGTGAAGTGCAGCAGTCCCTCCTGCAGCAAAGCACCCCCACAACATGATGCTGCCACCCCCGTGCTTCACGGTTGGGATGGTGTTCTTCGGCTTGCAAGCCTCCACCTTTTTCCTCCAAATATAACGATGGTCATTATGGCCAAACAGTTCTATTTTTGTTTCATCAGACCAGAGGACATTTCTCCAAAAAGTATGATCTTTGTCACCATGTGCATTTGCAAACCGTAGTCTGGCTTTTTTATTGCGTTTTTGGAGCAGTGGCTTCTTCCTTGCTAAGCGGCCTTTCAGGTTATGTTGATTTAGGACTAATTTTACTGAGGATATAGATACTTTTGTACTTGTCCTCCAGCATCTTCACAAGGTCCTTTGCTGTTGTTCTGGGATTGATTTGAACTTTTCGCACCAAAGTGCGTCCATCTCTAGGAGACAGAACGCGTCACCTTCCTGAGCGCTATGACGTCTGCGTGGTCCCATGGTGTTTATACTTGCGTGCTATTGTTTGTACAGATGAACGTGGTACCTTCAGGCATTTGGAAATTCCTCACAAGAATGAACCAGACTTGTGGAGGTCTACAATATTTTTCTGATGTCTTGGCTGATTTCTTTTGATTTTCCCATGATGTCAAGCAAAGAGGCACTGAGTTTGAAGGTAGGCCTTGAAAGACATCCACAGGTACATGTCCAATTGACTCAAATGATGTCAATTAGCCTATCAGAAGCTTCTAAAGACAATTTCTGGAATTTTCCAAGCTATTTAAAGGCACAGTCAACTGTGTATGTAAACCTCTGACCCACTGGAATTGTGATACAGTGAATTATAAGTGAAATAATCTGTTTGTAAACAATTGTTGGAAAAATTACTTGTGTCATGCACAAAGTAGATGTCCTAACCGACTTGCCAAAACTATAGTTTGTTAACAAGACATTTGTGGAGTGGTTGAAAAGCAAGTTTTAATGACTCCAACCTAAGTGTATGCAAACTTCCGACTTCAACTGTATGTTTTTTGAATTGTTTACAAATTAATAAAAAATGAAAAGCAGAAATTTCTTGAGTCAGTCAGTATTCAACCCCTTTGTTATGGCAAGCCTAAATAAGTTCAGGAGTAAACATGTGCTTAACTAGTCAGTTGCATAAGTTGCATGGACTCACTCTGCGAAGTTATTAATTACACTTTGGATGGTGTATCAATTTACACAGTCACTACAAAGATATAGTGGTGGAAAAAGTACCCAATTGTCATACTTGAGTAAAAGTAAAGATACCTTAATAGAAAATGACTCAAGTAAGAGTGAAAGTCCCCCAGTAGAATACTGCTTCAGTAAGACTCTAAATGTATTTGGTTATACATATTCTTAAGTATCAAAAGTAAATGTAATTGCTCAAGTATATTTCAAATTCCTTATATTAAGCAAAGCAGATGGACACATTTTCTCGTTTTTATTTATTTACGGATAGTATGGCACATGCTCCAACTCTGAGACATCATTTACAAACAAAGCATGTGTTTAGTGCATCCTCCAGATCAGAGGCAGTAAGGATGACCAGGGATGTTCTCTTGATAAGTGTGTGAATTGTCTTGCTAAGCATTCCAAACGTAACTTTTGGATGTCACGGAAAATGTATGGAGGAAAACGTAAAAGTTGTCAAAAATATAAATAGTAAAGTACTTATACCCCAAAAAACTACTTAAGTAGTACTTTGTAGTATTTTCACTTAAGTACTTTAAACCACTGCAAAGATACAGTCGTCCTTCCTAACTCAGTTGCCAGGGAGGAAAGAAATCACTCAGGGATATCACAATGAGGCCAATGATGACTTTAAAACAGTTATAGAGTTTAATGGCTGTGATAGGAGAAAACTGACGATGGATCAACAACATTGTAGTTACTCCACAATGCTAACCTAATTGACAGAGTGAAAAGAAGGAAGACTGTACAGAATATTTTTTTTCCAAAATGAGCATTCTGTTTGCGCCAAGGCACTAAAGTAAAACTGAAAAAAATGTGACAAAGAAATTCACTTTTTGTCCTGAATACAGAGTGTTATGTTTGGGGGAAATCCAATACAACACATTACCGAGTACACTCTCCATATTTTCAAGCATAGTGGTGGCTGCATCATATTATGGGTATTCTTTTAATAGTTAAGGACTGGGGAGTTCAGGACAAAAAAGAAAAGGAATTCAGCTAAGCACAGGCAAGATCCCAGGGGAAAACCTGGTTCACTCTGCTTTCCAACAGACACTGAGAGATTAATTCACCTTTCAGCAGGACAATCACATAAAACACAAGGCCAATTCTACACTTGAGTTGCTTACCAAGAAGACAGTGAATGTTCCTGAGTGGCCGAGCCAGAGTTACAGTTTTGACTTAACTCTGCTTAAAAATCTAATTTAAGACCCGAAAATGGCTGTCTAGCAATGACCAACAACCAAGAGCTTGAAGAATTTGAAAATAATAATGGGAAAATGTTGCATAGTCCATGTGTGGAAAGCTCTGAGAGACTTTCCCAGAAAGACCCACAACTGTAATCGCTAACATGTATTGACTCAGGGGGTTGAATACTTATCTAATCAAGATATACAGTACCAGTCAAAAGTTTGGACACACCTGCTCAGTCAAGGGTTTTTCTTTATTTTGTACTATTTTCTACATTATAGAATAATAGTGAAGACATCAAAACCATAAAATAACCATTAAACTAAAAAAGTGTTAAACAAATTGAAATATATTTTATATTTGAGGTTCTTCAAAGTAGCAACTTTTTGTCTTGATGACAGCTTTGCACACGCTTGGCATTCTCTCAACCAGCTTTATGAGGTAGTCACCTGGAATGCATTTCAATGAACAGGTGTGCCTTGTTTCCTTAATGCTTTTGAGCCAATCAGTTGTATTGTGACAAAGAAGGTGTGGTATACAGAAGATAGACCTATTTGGTAAAATACCAAGTCCATATTATGGCAAGAACAGCTCAAATAAGCAAAGAGAAATGACAGTCCACCATTACTTTAAGAACTTTTAAAGTTTCTTCTAGTGCAGTAGCAAAAACCATCAAGCGCTGTGATGAAACTGGTACTCATTTTGACCCGACACAGGAATGGAAGACCCAGAGTTACCTTTGCTGCAGAGGATAAGTTCATTAGAGTTAACTGCACCTCAGATTGCAGCCCAAATAAATGCTTCACCGAGTTAAAGTAACATGCACATCTCAACATCAACTATTCAGAGAAGACTGCGTGAATCAGGCCTTCATGGTCGAATTGCTGCAAAGAAACCACTACTACAGGACACCAATAATAAGAAGGGACTTGCTTGGGCCAAGAAACACGAGCAATGCACATTAGACCGGTGAAAATCTGTCCTTTGGTCTGATGAGTCTAAATTTGAGATTTTTGGTTCCAACCGCCGTGTCTTTGTGAGACTCAGAGTATGTGAACGGATGATCTCTGCATGTGTGGTTCCCACCATGAAGCATGGAGGAGGAGGTGTGATGGTGTGGGGGTGCTTTGTGGGTGACACTGTCAATGCAACGCACACGTAACCAGCATGGCTACCACAGCATTCTACAGCGATACGCCATCCCATCTGGTTTGCGCTTAGTGGGACTATCATTTGTTTTTCAACAGGACAATGACCCAACACATCTCCAGGCTGTGTAAGGGCTATTTGACCAAGACGGAGAGTGATGGAGTGCTGCATTAGATGACCTGGCCTCCACAATCACCTGACCTCAACCCAGTTGAGATGGTGAAGAACAAAGTGAAGGAAAAGCAGCCAACAATTGCTTAGCATATGTGGGAACTCCTTCAAGACTGTTGGAAAAGCATTCCTCATGAAGCTGGTTGAGAGAATGCCAAGAGTGTGCAAAGCTGTCGTCAAGGCGAAGGGTGGCTACTTTGAAGAATTTCAAATATATAATATATTCCATATGTGTTATTTCATAGTTTTGATGTCTTCAATATTATACTACTTTGCAGAAAAAATTAAGGAAAACTCTTGAATGAGTAGGTGTGTCCAAACTTTTGACTGGTACTGTATATATATATATATATTATACATATATGTTTTTACAATGTTAGAATTTTTGTTTCACTTTGACATTACAGAGTATTTTGTGTAGATCGCTGACAAAAAAGTACAATTAAATCTGTTTTAATCCCATTTTGTAGCAAGTCAAGGGGTGTGAGTACTATTTGAAGGAACTGTATGCCTAACCCTCAGTGATCCCATATGTACGATACTATACATACTCTACTTTACCATAAGATGGACCACTATCCTCAAAGTGGCTAATTTCAACCTCTGTACATCTAGTCCTGTTGTGGTTTTGTCTGTTATTGTTCACGACTATTCCATCTTGGAGTAATTTATGTGGAAGTTAACAAGTTGTTTATTTTGGACTCTCCCTCAGACGGCTTCTTGTTCCCCGGTGGAGCATACACATGTACCCCTGCCTACCACTCTGGTAACAGTGATGTGGAGGCTGATGTGATGTGAAGGCTTACGCAGTGGACACACTGTTACTCATGTAAAATAAGCTGCTACCTCTGGATATCTCCCTCCGACAGGCCTCTCTGTTCCTACGGGAACAGCAAAGTGGAGAGTTTTGTCCCCCTGTCACTCCGCCTCCTCCTAGGACAGCCGGCCAATCAAATTGTCCAAATGGAGTTTTCTGCATGCCAGCCAGGGTAGAAGAAGAAACAGGGAATCTGGGATTGAGCAGGTTTTGAGGGAGAGCAGAGGAAAAGGGCATGGAGACACACTCAGACAAACCGTATGCACGCACACACACACACGCACGCATGCACGCGCACGCACGCACACACACACACACACACACACACATGGATATGAGTGAAAATCCCTCGTGGGAGTTGACTTAGCCTTGATAGAAGTGTTAACTCTATGGCAGGGTCGGATTGCTGACAAAACAGAGAGAGAGAGAGTGGGATTGAAACAAAAAGCTTTTGACTAAATTTGGCATGAGCGTCTTCTGTATAAATTGATAGAAAGCAGTTTTGGGGGAAAAATATTATAAAATCCATGTACACAAACAACATGTGTGCGGTTAAAATTGGTAAAACACATATAGATTTCTTTCCTCAAGGCTGAGTGTGAAACAGGGATGCAGCTTGAGCCCCAACCTTTTCAACATAATGTATAGATATCAATGAATTGACGAGGGCACTAGGACAGTCTACAGTCTCCTACTAGAGTCTGAAGTCAAATGCTTACTGTTTCAGATGCTCTGGTGCTTCTGTACCCAACCAAGGAGGGCGTACAGCAACACCTAGATCTTCTGCACAGATTCTTACAGACTTGGGCCGTGACAGTTCATCTCAGTAAGACAACAATAATGGTGTTCCAAAAAAGGTCCAGTTGCCAGGATCATAAAAATAAATTCCACCTAGACACTGTTGCTCTAGAGCAGTGGTTCCCAAACTTTTTATAGTCCCGTACCCCTTCAAACAATCAACCTCCAGCTGCGTACCCCCTCTAGCACCAGGGTCAGCGCACTCTCAAATGATGTTTTTTTGCCATCATTGTAAGCCTGCCACACACACACTATATGATACATTTATTAAACATAAGAATGAGTGTGAGTTTTTGTCACAACCCGGCTCATGGGAAGTGACAAAGAGCTCTTATAGGACCAGGGCACAAATAATAGTATAATAATAATCAATAATTTTGCTCTTTATTAAACCATCTTACATTGTGAACATTGTGAATAGCGCACCACAGGTTAATGAGAAGGGTGTGCTTGAAAGGATGCACATAACTCTGCAATGTTGGGTTGTATTGGAGAGAGTCTCAGTCTTAAATCATTTTCCACACACAGTCTGTGCCTGTATTTAGTTTTCATGCTAGTGAGGGCCGAGAATCCACTCTCACATAGGTACGTGGTTGCAAAGGGCATCAGTGTCTTAACAGGGCGATTTGCCTATGGCAAGAAACTCTGAGCGCAGCCCTATCCAGAAATCTGTCAGTGGCTTATGATTAAATACATTTTCACAGAACTGCTTGTTGCAATTTCGATGAGGCTCTCTTGTTCAGATATCGGTAAGTGAACTGGAGGCAGGGCATGAAAGGGATAAAGAATCCAGTTGTTTGTGTCATCCGTTTCAGGAAAGTACCTGCTTAATTTGCACACAACAAATCATACAATGATGGAAAGACCTGTGTGTTGTCCTTGTTAATGCAGACAGAGAAGAGCTCCAACTTCTTAATCATAGCCTCAGTTTTGTCCCGCACATTGAATATTGTTGCGGAGAGTCCCTGTAATCCTAGATTCAGATCATTCAGGTGAGAAAAAACATCACCCAGATAGGCCAGTCGTGTGAGAAACCTGTCATCATGCAAGCGGTCAGACAACTGAAAATTATGGTCAGTAAAGAAAACTTTAAGCTCGTCTCTCAATTTTAAAAAAACGTGTCAATACTTTGCCCCTTGATAACCAGCGCACTTCTGTATGTTGTAAAAGCGTTACGTGGTCGCTGCCCATATCATTGCATAGTGCAGAAAATACACGAGAGTTCAGGGGCCTTGCTTTAACAAAGTTAACTATTTTCACTGAAGTGTCCAAAACGTCCTTCAGGCTGTCAGGCATTCCCTTGGCAGCAAGAGCCTCTCGCTGGATGTTGCAGTGTACCCAAGGTGCACTGTACCCAAGTGGCATCGGGAGCAACTGCTTGCACGCACATTACCACTCCACTATGTCTCCCTGTCATGGCTTTTGCTCCATCAGTACAGATACCAACATGAGCTGCAGCTACGTTTGGCTACATATGGACCGTTAGTGGAATTCCCGTGAGAGAGTAACGGTTAATGTGATTGATCTTAATTATTTGACTAGGCTACCTGTATTTGACATTGTGTTGTTATTTCGTTGAACACTAGATGGTTTAATTTTATTTTCGGCAGTGAAACAAGGTGTTAGGCGTGTGTAGCGGAGGCTAAGTCAGTTGCAGGAGAGCAGAGTGTAGCAAACAGGCACACTTTAATTCCGTTCCAACAAGCCAGCACATAAAAACATACAAGTGCCAAAAACCACATAACAATAAACAATTACACACAAGGACATGATGGGGAACAGAGGACTAAATACATGTAGATTGATTGGGAAATGAAAACCAGGTGTGTATGGAACAAAACAAAACAAATGGACATATGAGAAATGGAGCTGCGATGGCTAGAAAGCCGGTGACGTCGATCGGGGGGGGGGGGGGAGCCGACTTCGGCGGAAGTCGTGACAGTACTCCCCCCTTGACGCGCGGCTCCAGCGGCACGCCGACACCGGCCTCGGGGACGACCCGGAGGGCGAGGTGCAGGGCGATCCGGCTGGCGACGGTGAAACTCCCGCAGCAGTTCAGGGTCCAAAACATCCACAACCGGAAACCAGCACCTCTCCTCCGGACCGTACCCCTCCCACTCCACGAGGTACTGAAGGCCCCCCGCCCGACGCCTCGAATCCACGATGGACCGAACGGAGTACGCCGGGGGCCCCTCGATGTCCAAATGGAGCGGAGGGACCTCCCACACCTCAGATTCCTGGAGAGGACCAGCCACCACTGGCCTGAGGAGAGACACATGGGACGAGGGGTTAATACGATAATCGGAGGGAAGCTGTAATCTGTAACACACCTCGTTCACCCTCCTCAGGACTTTGAAGGGCCCCACAAACCGCGGACCCAGCTTCCAGACAGGGCAGGCGGAGGGGCAGGTTTGGACCAGTCGTCCACCGCAGGAGCCTCGGTCTGATTCTGATGCCACGGCACCAGAACCGGCTGGTACCCCAATACGCACTGAAAGGGGGAGAGGTTAGTGGAGGAGTAGCGAAGCGAGTTCTGTGCCATCTCTGCCTAGGGCACGAACGCCGCCCACTCCCCCGGCCTGTCCTGGCAATAGGACCACAGAAACCTGCCCACATCCTGGTTGACTCTCTACCTGCCCGTTACTCTCGGGGTGAAAACCCGAGATAAGGCTGATCGAGACCCCCAGACGTTCCATGAACGCCTTCCAGACTCTCGACGTGAACTGGGGACCCCGATCAGACACTATATCCTCAGGCACCCCGTAGTGCCGGAAGACATGAGTAAACAGGACTTCCGCAGTTGGTAGAGCCGTAGGAAGACCGGGCAGAGGGAGGAGACGACAGGACTTAGAGAAAAGATCCACAACGACCAGGATCGTAGTGTTTCCCTGTGAAAGAGGTAGATCAGTTAGAAAATCCACAGACAGGTGTGACCAAGGTTGTTGTGGAACAGGTAAGGGGTGTAGCTTACCTCTGGGCAGGTGTCTCGGAGCCTTACACTGGGCACACACTGAGCAGGAGGAAACACAGATCCTCACGTACTTAGCCAAGGTGGGCCACCAGTACTTCCCAGTCAGACAGCGCACCGTCCGATCGATCCCCGGATGACCAGAGGAGGGTGACGTGTGGGCCCAATAGATCAACTGGTCACGGACAGCAGACGGAACGTACATACGCCCGACCGGACAGTGGAGGGGAGTGGGCTCTGTACGCAACGCCTGCTCAATGTCCGTGTCCAGCTCCCACATGATCGGCGCTACCAGGAAAGAGGCCGGGAGTATGGGAGTCTGATCCATGTGCCGCTCCTCTGTGTCATACAGCCGGGACAGTGCGTCTGCCTTCGTATTCTGGGAACCTGGTCTGTAGGACAGGGTAAACACAAAACGGGTAAAGAACATGGCCCACCTTGCCTGACGAGAATTCAGTCTCCTCACTGCCCGGATGTACTCCAGGTTGCGGTGGTCAGTCCAGATGAGGAAAGGGTGTTTAGCCCCCTCAAGCCAATGTCTCCACGCCTTCAACGCTTTAACCACAGCTCCCGGTCCTCCACATCATAGTTATGCTCCGCTGGGCTGAGCTTCTTCGAGAAGAAAGCACAGGGGCGGAGTTTAGGAGCTGTGCTGTAAGAGCACGGCTCCTATCCCAGCCTCGGATGCATCCACCTCCACTATGAACGCCAAAGAGGGATCCGGATGGGCCAGCACGGGAGCCAAAGTAAACAGAGCTCTTAGCTGCCCAAAAGCCCTGTCCGCCTCAGCCGACCACTGCAACCGTACGGGACCCCCCTTCAGCAGTGAGGTAATGGGAGCAGCCACCTGGCCAAAACCCCGGATAAATCTCCGGTAGTAATTGGCAAACCCTAAAAATCGCTGCACCTCCTTTACTGTGGTGGGAGTCGGCCAATTACGCATGGCTGCAATGCCGTCACTCTCCATCTCCACCCCTGATGTGGAAATGCGATACCCTAGGAAGGAGACGGGCTGCTGAAAGAACAGGCATTTCTCAGCCTTGACGTACAGGTCATGCTCCAACAGTCGTCCATGTACCCTGCGTACCAAGGACACATGCTCGGCGTGTGTAGCGGAGTATATCAGAATGTCATCGATATACACCACTACACCCTGCCCGTGCAGGTCCCTGAAAATGTCGTCTACAAAGGATTGGAAAACTGATGGAGCATTCATCAACCCGTACGACATGACTAAGTACTCATAATGCCCTGAGGTGGTACTAAATGCCGTCTTCCACTCGTCTCCCTCCCGGATACGCACCAGGTTATACGCACTCCGGAGATCCAGTTTCGTGAAGAAGCGCGCCCCATGCATTGACTCAATCGCCATGGCGATAAGAGGTAGCGGGTAACTGTACCTCACCGGGATTTGATTGAGACCTCTATAGTCAATACACGGGCGTAGACCTCCATCCTTCTTCTTCACAAAAAAGAAACTCGAGGATGCGGGTGAAGTGGAGGACCGAATGTACCCCTGACGCAGGGATTCAGAGACATATGTCTCCATAGCCACCATCTCCGCTTGCGACAGGGGATACACGTGAAGCGCAGCGTCTGCCAGGAGATTTATTGCACAATCCCTCCGTCGATGAGGTGGTAATTGAGTCGCCTTCTTTTTACAGAAGGCGAGAGTCAAATCGGCATATTCTGGGGGGATGCACATGGTGGAGACCTGGGCTGGACTCTCCACCGTAGTAGCACCAACGGAAACCCCTACACACCTCTCCGAGCGCTCTCGCGACCACCCCATGAGAGCCCTCTGTTGCCAGGAAATAGTGGGGTTATGATGAGCTAACCAGGGAATGCCTAGTACCATGGGAAACGCAGAACTGTCAACAAGGAAGAGTGATTTTCTCCTCGTGACCCCCCTGCGTCTCCATGGCCAGGGAGATGATGGCTTCCCTGATTAGCCCGGACCCTAATGGTTGACTATCCAGAGCGTGAACCGGGAAAGGTCTAACTACAGGAATAATGGGGGTTCCTAAACTAAGGGCTAACGCTCTGTCTATAAAATTCCCAGCTACGCCTGAATCGACGAGAGCCTTATGCTGGGAATGCGGGGGAAAATCAGGGAAACAAACAGGTATAAACAGGTGGTCAACAGAGGACTCTGGATGAGTGTGGTGCAGACTAACCTAGGGTGACGCCAGAGTGCCCTGCCTGTTACCTCGACTCCCAGAGGAACCGACACGGCACCAACCGGCAGTGTGCCCTCTGCGGCCACAGATGGTGCACGTGATGGGGTCTTCGGATGGACAAATCCACCAGTTGGTCGATGGAGATGATGGCATCCCTGCAGGCCAGCTCACGTCGGACGTCCTCGCGCAGGCTGCACCGATATTGGTCGATGAGGGTCCTGTCGCTCCAGCCTGCTCTGGAGGCCAAGGTCCGGAATTCCAGGGCGAATTCCTGGGCGCTCCTCGTCCCCTGCCTCAAATGGAAGAGCCGTTCTCCCGCCGCTCTCCCTTCTGGTGGATGGTCGAAGACAGCCCGGAAGCGACGGGTGAACTCCTCGAAGTGGTCATCTTCTCCCCACACGGCGTTTGCCCACTCCAGAGCTCTCCCTGAGAGGCATGAGACAAGGGCTGACACTCTCTCCCTTCCCGAGGGAGCTGGGTGCACAGTGGCCAGGTAAAGGTCCAGTTGTAACAGGAACCCCTGGCACTGTGTGGCCGTCCCATCATACTCCCTGGGAAGGGAGAGACGCATCCCACTGGGTCTGGTTCCGGACGGGACGGGTAGAGGCAACCCCGGTTGGGCTGGTCGAGGCACTGGGGAGACTTGTGTCTCTCCCAGCGGTCCATAGTCTGGACAACGCGATCCATCATGGCACCAAGATGATGTATCATAGAAGAATGTTCTTGGACGCGTTCCTCGACTCCTCTAACCGGGGTACCTGCTCCTGCTGACTCCATGGTGGTGTGTAATTCTGTTAGGCGTGTGTAGCGGAGGCGAAGTCAGGTGCAGGAGAGCAGAGTGTAGCAAACAGGCGCACTTTAATTCCGTTCCAGCAAGCCAGCACATAAAAACATACAGAAAATCACATAACAATAAACAATTACACACAAAGACATGATGGGGAACAGAGAACTAAATACATGTAGATTGATTGGGAAATGAAAACAAGACAAAACAAGACAAAAACAAATGGACATATGAGAAATGGAACGGCGATGGCTAGAAAGCCAGTGATGTCGATCGCCGAACGCAGCCCGAACAAGGAGAGGAAGTCGTGACACAAGGCTACTCAGGCGAGAAATAAACCTCACCCAAATGTATAGCCCTGTTGGAAGATATAAATGGACTGTTTGAAAATATTTCATTTCTTTTCTTTAAAAAAAAATGTGTATTACATTTTTATTTGGCGTACCCCCGACGGCATTGCGAATATATGCCCTTTTGGGAATAACTGCCCTAGAGCAATACCTACCTCGGCCTAAACATCAGCGCCACTGGTTACTTCCACAAAGCTGTGAATGATCTGAGAAACGAGGCAAGAAGGGTCTTCTGCTCCATCAAAAGGAGCATAAATTTGACATCCCAATTAGGATCTGGCTTAAAATCCTTGAATCAGTTATAGAACCCATTGCCCTTTATGGTTGTGAGGTCTGGGGTCCACTCACCATCCAAGAATTTATAAAATGGGACAAACACAAAATTGAGACTGCATACAGAATTCTGCAAAAACATCCTCAGTGTACAACGTAAAACACCAAATAATGCATGCTGAGCAGAATTAGGACGATTCCCACAAATTAACAAAGTCCAGAAAATAGCTTTTCAATTCTACAACCACTTAAAAAGAAGTGATTTTCAAATCTTAGAGAGATGAACGTGGGGAAGAGTCTCCTCTGCCAGCTGGTGCGGGGACTCTGCCCACAAACACAAACAGACCCCACAGAGCCGCAGGACAGTAACACAATTAGACCAAACCAAATCATGAGAATAAAAAGAGAATTCCTTGACACATTGGAAAGAATCAACAACAAAAAATTTGCAAACTGGAATGTTATTTGGCCCTAAACAGAGAGTACACAGTGGCAGAATACCTGACCACTGTGACTGACCCAAACTTAAGAAAAGCTTTGACTATGTACAGACTCAGTTAGCATAGCCATGCTATTGGGAAAGGCCACCATTGGCAGTCCTGGCTCTCAAGAGAAGACAGGCAATGTGTACACTGCTCACAAAATGAGGTGGAAACCGAACTGCACTTCCTAACCTCCTGCCAACTGTATGACCATATAAGAGACATATAGACCCAGGCCCGCAAAGAATTTGAAAATAAATCCAATCTTGATTTACTCCCATATCTATTAGGTGAAATACCACAGTGTGACACCATAGCCGCACGATTTGTGACTGGTTGCCACAAGAAAAGGGCAACCTGTGGAACACCATTGTAAATACAACCTATATTTATCTGTTTATTTATTTTCCCTTTTACACTTCTATCAAGGCTCAGGCTAAGACCCAGATGCAGACACATGAGGATGATAGTACGAGTCTCAGAGTTTATTATAGTACAAGGGGCAGGCAGAAGATAAGTCAAGACAGACAAAGGGTCATAATCCAAATCATATCAGGCAGGTACAGGGTGGCAGGATCATGACAGGCAGGTATAGGATGGCAGGATCATGACAGGCAGGTATAGGATGGCAGGATCATGACAGGCAGGTACAGGGTGGCAGGATCATGACAGGCGGGTATAGGATGGCAGGATCATGACAGGCAGGTATAGGATGGCAGGATCATGACAGGCAGGTACAGGGTGGCAGGATCATGACAGGCAGGTATAGGATGGCAGGATCATGACAGGCAGGTACAGGGTGGCAGGATCATGACAGGCAGGTACAGGATGGCAGGATCATATCAGGCAGGTACAGGATGGCAGGATCATGACAGGCAGGTATAGGATGGCAGGATCATGACAGGCAGGTATAGGATGGCAGGATCATGACAGGCAGGTATAGGATGGCAGGATCATGACAGGCAGAAAGGTCAGAACTGGGAAGACTAGGAAAAATAAAAACTAGAGCACAGAAAACACGGGAACACGATGGTTAGCCAAAAATATTACATTTGAAGTGTCTATATTATTTTAAACATTTGTGAGTGTAATGTTTACTGTTCACATGTATTTCCTATGCCAATAAAGCCCTTTGAATGGAATTGTGAGAAAGAGAGAGAGAGAGATGGTGAGAGAGAAAGTGGGAGAGAAAGAGATGAAGAGAGAAAGATAGAGAGATAGGGAGAGAGAGAGAGGAGAGATGAATAGAGAAAGATAAAAAGAGATAGGGAGAGAGAGAGAGGAGAGATG